>NW_022631031.1:14413099-14473312 GCF_010015895.1 Lontra canadensis | reverse complement strand
AAAGAAAGAAAGAAAGAAAGAAAGAAAGAAAGAAAGAAAGAAAGAAAAAGTGGGGTGTAAACAGCAGTGAGTGCCAGGTGTTTCATGTCATGTGGAAAATGCAAGTTCCCTGACTGGAAGTAAGTGGGTAATCTCCAAGGTCAAGACTGCCTTGGCCTCTTTAGGCTCTACTTGTAGCTGTCTTCCTCAACTTATTTTTGAGGTATTTCAAAACATTTCCTATTAATTAAATTTATCCTAAGAGTTCCAGGAAAGGGATAAGATACATTTTCATATTATTTGGGAAATTATGTACAATGTGTTGTTAGAAGTGATATACTAGGGATCTATAAATATGTTTTTGATAGTTATGGTAAAAAGAGGATGCTAACCATACTTTAGGAGAAATTGTATTTTTGGTTATAATATTTGTTATAATGGTGTTTAAAAGAGTTTTCTGAGGAGTTTGACTTCCTGTATCTTTCACTCATTATAGTATATAAAATTTTTCTTTTCTTTCATACCAGCTTCATATTTAAGGAGAGATGACTGAATATTAGAATCAAGAGGGGCATAATTATTTAGCCAAAACTCCTATTTGTCAGAAACCAAACTGAAGATCAGAGAAGTTACATGATTTGCCTAATGTCACACATCTAGTTAGAGGCAGACTAGGACTAAAATCAAAGAAAATATACAGTGGATTTTTATTCCTGCTTTTTCTCAAGTCCTTCCAAATAAGCATGCTGAGTGAAAACCACTCATAAAGCAGGTAAAAAAGACAGAAAAGGATGTGTGAAATAGAATTATGTCAGAATGCCACAAACACTTAAAATCAGCAATGAACACCTCTGACTGACCTTAGTCTTTTCCAAATTTTTCTCTGGACACCTTTTATAAACCTGGCTGCCATCTCTCTGACCTTTTTGTGCATCCTAATTGTCAATTTATAGAGTGCCAACAATTTAATCACTCATTCTTTTCTACTAAAATTGAAACAGGAAACAGGAATTTAAGAATTCAATTTACTTGTGTCCCTACTATTTTGTAAACCTTCATGAAGACAGGGAATGAATTTTGGTCACTGTTGTATTCCTGGTGCTTGGAACAAAGCAGGTATTCAATAAATATTGGTGCAATTGACAAATCTCTAACTACCTGCCTTGAAAATTAATCAATACTTGGTTATGAATTTAAACTATTTGAACACATAAAATGTCTTTCAGGTCTATGAAAAACATACTTTTAAGAATCTCCCCAAAGAGGCTAGCAAAAACATTTTCTTTTCTATATTTATGCTAACATTTTGAGAGCAACTTTTCTAGCAGTGAGAAAAAAGTCCACTCATAATAGGCATGGTTTCACCTAGAAAACAGTTGTGTTTTGGCAATCACTGAGTAAACACTCCTTGCTTATGATTTCAAAAGTGATTTTGCATGCAAACTCTTATGATTTTTATAAAATTCCTATGACACACATGAGACTAGTATTATTTTATCATATTTAGTTGATGTAAAAAAAAAATTCCAAAGTCATTGGGAATATAACAGACCTTCTGACTCTAAATACCATATACTTCTCCAAATCCCATCCCTCCTTCCAGATAAAAACTATGGCTTTGGAAAATTACTCATAATAATTATCCTCTCTTTTAAGTGCTTTGGAGATTATGGTCCCAATTCTGTCTGTGCCTCTAAGGGACTCTAAAGGTTACTATGGAGAAGGTCAAATTGTTAGTGGCTTTATGGGAGTTTTCTTCTTACCTATGCAATCTCCTCATCTAACATGACATTTAGTGGACTTTTTTACATGACTTGATGTCAACTCTCTTCATCTAAAATTTCACAATCATAAAAATCTCAGATAACAAGCCAAACATTGGTCTTGAAAAAAAACTGATGCAACCAAATGTTGAGACGACAATAAAATTTGGATAGTTCCTTTGAATTTACAGTAGTGATAAGATTTTCAAGTCAATTCAACAAGTAGTTGAGTGCTGTCTATGATAAAAATGGACTTTGTATTTATAAACATAAGGCACATTTCCTGTCTTTAGGAAATATGCAGTTTCAGGGCAAAGACTGACCTAAGTAATTAACTGTTCAATGTGGCACTTGTTCAACAACTGGTACAACCAAACTATTATGGGGTACAGAGGAGGGATTAATTTTGCAAGTGACATATAATCTGGCCCTTAAAAGAGCAATAACCATCATTTCAGGTGAAGGATGTGGTGAGACAATCATGCAAATATGAAAACACAGTAAGACACTGTGTTGGTGCTATTCCTGTGCAATCCTACGGTATAAGCAGTAGTTTCTACTTGAAAAAGTTACTACATTTATTTTGAGAGTTGTTGCAAGTAGGGCTCTGTAAGAAGCAGATTCTAAGATGAAGACTGGCATGCAGAAGGCTTATGAGAGTGTTCATGGGATTCATACTTTAAGAGGGAAGGACACAGGACCGGACTGAGGAAAAGAGGTGACCAGTTAGGTGATCTCAGGGGAGGACTCTGTTAACACTAAGGGGAGCTCTGAAGCTGGAGTGGTCCTTCAGAGTTGTCTAAGGTGGGAGCAAAGTGCTCTATGTCTACCAGCCATTGGATGTGGGCATCACTGGGAAGGGGGCTTGACCTTAAACAAAGTGGATTGACAGTGTTAAGCCATTTACCAGAAGCATTCCCAGTGGGGAGAGTACATTATTCTAGGCAGGGATTCTGGATGGAAAAAAATGTTCTTTATCTAAAATGCTAGGGTTGTCAAATGTTCTTTTATTTAGGCTGCATCATCTAAGTGTCTCATAGTATTTTATCAGATTTCTACTTAGATAATAAGACTCACATTAAAATTTTTTCCTCACAAATACTGGTAGGATGGTATTTCCTGAGAACTGATATTTGTAATTCCAAGAAACCATATTTTGTTCTAAAATTTATAATAAATTTATAAGAGCAATATTTTTAACTTCTGTAATTAGTTTAGTATATTATAATAAAAATATTTGATGGTTTAAGAATCTTGCAGGACCCATAGCTGCCTTTCTGAAGAAAGGGGGAGCATGCATATTATTGTACTCCATGTGTCATGACAACATTGTCACCTTCCAAACAAAGAGCATCTCATTTGATAGGATAAGCCATGAGATACTCAGGGTGCTATTGTTCTTCCCATTTTATAGGTGATGAAATTAAGTTCTGGAGAACTGACATGATTTGCACAAGGTCACAACAATAGAAAATGTCAAAACCAGTGTAATGGCTCAGTTTTCTGCCTTGAAGTACAGCAGTATAGTTTAATCTGCATTGCAACACATCCTCTTAAAGTGGAAGATTGTCCCCCAGAGGCATGAACTTCTCATATGAGTTCTAAGCATTACTTTATTCCACTATGGGAGTGATGGTAGGCTATTTCCCCTACCCCAAATCTTCTATCTTCTGAAATTAAGGTAGAGTAATATTTATCCATCTGTTCATTCAATTAATAAATATATTCTGAGTATTTATAAAGTGACAAGGGTCATGCTAGTTAGGCCCTGGGTTATAAACATAGAAAAGATATGGCTCCTTCCCTCAAGAAGGCTAGTTCTGGTCTAACACCTGCTTAGGGGAGTTTTTGGACATAGAGAAGGGCTAGAAAAGAAGGCTTAGTTATGTACTTTCACTGGAGAATTGTGGTGGCTTATAGAAACAAACTGTCACAGAGTGCACAGAGTGCATACATGTGGAGTTGCCAGGCTCTCATTAGAAATGTAGGTAAAAGACAAAAGTAAAGATTCTAGAATGTTCTGATTTTTATTTCTGAATATTAAACAACACTCCCAAATAGCTACATATATAATTCAAAGAATGAATGTCTTCCACATTATTTTCTTGAAAACACTTCTGCTCTAACATTTCAATTTGTAATTTGGGGTACTTTCTCATTTTTGTTAGCTCAATAAGAGCATGGAGTAATGATTTTGTAATGATTACATAACCAATATAGGAAGGCTCTGGAGAATGCTAAAAAAATTACTACAGATTAATTGAAATACTATCACTAAGTGATATAAAAGTGAATATATTCTAAAAAAATAAAGTGAATATATTCTTAATGTCTGTGTCTTTTGTAATTATGTTGAAAAGTTGCCACAAATGTGCCAATTAGAGCCATCTGTGCCAACTCTTACAGCTAAAGCTGGAAAAAGGCTTTGACTAAGGTAGTGATTGGAGAGAAGAAAGGCCTATTTAAAGCTTACTGAAATCATTTGCTTCCTAGTGAGAGGGCCTACACACTGAAATATGTTCATTTTCTTATTTGTTGCTGGCTTAGATGACAGTAATCAGGATGATTGATTTTAATAGCTGAAGAGATATTATAATGGCTTTACATGAGCCAGCCTGATTAAATGATCTTATTTTAAGAGAAGTGGGAACATAAGTCATCTTGTTTTCTTTGCTCCTTTATCTTTTATTTCAATTTAAAATACTTAGCTGATTTCCAGATTTTTGAGATAAACAGTAAAAAGCATAAGGAAGATGATATGAATCTTATCCATATACAACAACTTGATTATCAAAATGAACTTTTATGGGAACAGAATGAGTCTATCATTACATATCCTAAGGGATAATAAACAGTGGTAACTTCTCATTTCAGAAATAATCAGTAGATCCAAATTTATATCAATTAATAAGTACTTTTTATTGTCAAATATTTAAAAGTTGGTAGCATTGACTGAGTCATGGTTTATCACATGCACATAACTTCCTTTATGGTGACAACAGTTCTATACAGAATTAAATTATTGTTGTTATTGGCTTGGTTAACTCAGACTTTAGATTAGTAAGTTACATAGCTGTGATTGTTTTAGTACAGGAGTATGCACTGTTGGAGGAAAAATATTAGATGTATCTGTTAAAAAAAAAAAAGTGTCACCTGTTATTTAAAACTTTCAGCCCCTGAGATTAGATTTTATATTATAGACAAATGCCACATTTGTTGACTGTAAAACATTTTATATTTTAAATATTCAGAAAAAAGAAAAAAAAGTTACTTTTCTTCTTTTAAAAAAAAATCTTTTGTGAGTTATTACTATTGGACTCTCTTATAGGGAAATTAGGTCATTTTTGGCCCATTTGGGTATATTAAGAGAATAACCTATTCTAGTTCTTTTCTTCAAGAGGCTAGATTTTCTCCAGTCCATATACTGCAAACATGCAATACATTCTATCTGTAACACTAGTTTCCAGGATACATAAAGAGGCCAGAATTTTTACAAAATCTTTAAAGTTTTTTAAACACCAACTTTAGAAAGGTTTTGTATTTTCTAGACTACTGTTTGAACACTATTTCCTCCCTCCCTAAAATAGCATCAACTGATCATTTGACTAATAATGAAGAATAAATGAAGAACTTATTTTCATAGGTAAGGAAATACCCTGGGCTTCAATTTAAGTAACAGATTAAAAAAAATCTTCACTTTCCCTATTATATTAGTCATGTTCCTGACAACAATTTGTGAAGAGAATGAGATCATTGTGGATAAGAGCACTGGTTAGAAAGTAACAGTGTGATTGATCTATCTACTAACCAGTTCATAATTACAAATTGAGTAGAGATACAAAATCAGGATGCTGGGTGATATCTGGAGTATTGTTTATAAGAGCTTGTAGGATCTTATCATCTCCATCTTCTGAGTTGGAAGAGGAGGTCAGAGAAACTAAAGAAGTTTTCTCAGAAAAATGCTAATTAATTTTATGTAAACAAATGTTTGTATATTATTGAGTTTATATAACATGAGGTGGATAGGAAAGAGGTAATGAAAAATTATCATCCCTGAATCAAGACTGGGGTAGGAGAGGCTTTTTGATACTAACTGGAACTATTTAACCATAGATTAATGAAGTCAGATTCACACACACACACACACACATTTTTTTTTACCTACCCATTAATACAATGCCTGACTCCTAGGTGCTCACTAAATATTTATTGAATTATATTTTTAAGAAAGTATGAAATAAGAAAGAAGGGAAGAGAAGGGAAAATTTTAAAACCTACATTCTGGAGAGCCTGAAACCCTGGGTTCTCCAAGTGTTTGCTTTTCATGATCTAATTTCTCTGATCTGAGTTTTCTCAGCTGACAAATGAGGATGATAAGGTCATCTACTTCACAGGACAGTTGTCTGGAATAATGAGATAATATGCAGAAAAGCTCTCTGTAAAACAAAGTGCTATTCAGACAGATGTAATTGGTGTTATCAGAGCAATAGCAGTTGGAAAATTCTTAATGGTTGCTTCTTTTCATAATGTGCATGAAAAAGAGCTGTTTTGGCAGAGAGGAGATGGGTGAAATAAATAAAGGGGATTAAGAGTATACTTACCTCAATGAGCACTGAGAAATGTATAGAATTGTTGAGTCATTATATTATATACCTAAATTTAATATAACACTATATGTTAATTATACTTCAATAAAAAACCAGTAATCTAGTAAAAAAAAAAAAAGCACCACTTAATATAAGCATTATGTTGGATCATATCAACTGTGAGTCTAGTTCTCTTAGGAAAAGATGTACTCTATATATGATTTCATCCACTTAGGCAAAATTAGGTGATAAATAAGCTTCTGTTACATATTGGAGACTATTTACTCTGTTTGCCACCTACATGGTTTAAGCCAACTGTATTATTCAACTTCATTTTGATCTGTGCCAATCCCAAATGTTTGTTGTTTTTTTTTCCCCTACTCCCAAATCCAGCTTATTTAGATAACAGGTTATTAACTTGAGATAACTACTTACATTTTTATCTTCAGCAATATGCCGAGGATTCCCAAAGAGAACAAATACCAGGCCATTCGAACTGGTGGGGTTGGTAACTAAACTAACTCACTCCCTTATGATATGGATGAGACAGTTTGTGAAGACTTCAAGTTACTTACACACATCATACAGTTACTTGATAGAGCTTGGAATAGAATCTAGACGTATGGACTCTTAATTCATCTTTTCATTAAACCAATTAAATTCCCCAAAGGATAGAAACTTTGAAATCCTGCATAGAAAAAAAATGAGCTATCTGCTAGATATTTGGAAGACTACAATAATATCACCTTTATCTTTCTTTTTTCCAAGGAGAACAATGAAGTCCACAAACAAACAAACAAACCAAACCAAACCAAAACAAAATACCCAAACTCTTAACTCTGCTTCCCTGGAAAGAGATTACACATTAGCATTTTGATTTTATTCTGTGTTATGAATTTTACTTCTTTTCCTATTTCTAACAGTAGGACTAAATCTAAAAGTCATCTCTGACACTTGAGAGGGTAAGCATTAATGTAATTCAGTATTTGGTTGATGCTGACACACAATATACTCTCAAATTATACTTTATTCTGTACCTATCAACAAGAAGAACAAATGCTTAACTTTGGGGTTTGAGGACACTCATTGTCCCTAATGCTAAAATATAGCTCTGCCTCCAATTCACAGACAAACCAGACAGCAGTATCTTAGAAACATATTGGCAAACAGGTTGGACACTGGAAATAGCAGAAAAAGAGTTGGCATTTGCTGGAAAAAGCATATGCAACGATCTTGCATCATGGTGCTGGCACCCACTGTTTGGCTCGACAGCCTGTCCTTGCATGGGTTCTGTTATGAGCAAACCAGCATCAGAGCCCACTCCTTTTTCTGAAAAGCTACTCCAGTCTGGAAAACATTAAAGGAGCAAGATAATTCTAAGGAAAAGAGGAAAGAGCAGAATAACTTCGAGTCAGCACTGTGTCTGAGACCTGATCTTTATAAGCATTATAAAACATCAAAGCCAAAACTGAATAAATGGAAAAATGTGGTACTTATTGGTTCTAGAAATATTCTACAATATAAACGCTTCACACATGCAATGATATTCAAATATTTGTTCCCCTTTTGTACCAACAGATAGGTTAGAGTGAAAAAAGGTTTATAGGAATAAGTAACATTAAGAAATAGATCCTGAATGATTTATAGGAAAAACATCATTTGTACGAGGTTTTAATTAATGCCTGGAGTCAGGTTACTTGACATTTTAAGATGCTTCATCTGAACAAAGCAGAAGAAACCAATTTTTCCCTGGAATATAAGTTTAATGAGGGCAGAATGGTTTTAATTTCCCAATTAGAAGATTTGAAACTAATTTTTGATATTTAGTAATAAAAACTAGCAATTTATCATGTCCTTTCAAAAGTAATACATGGTACTTCACATACATGATCTCACCTAATCGTCTCATAAAGTTAGGCAGGTATTATCACCATTATCATTTTTACATGAGGAAACAGTTTTGTAAAATGACACAACTAACAATTGGCAGAATCAAGATTTGAATCTAGGATCCCACATTAAATTCTAGCTCTTCTTCTACATTGTACTGATTAAATACCTCCCTTCTCATGTGGAAAGTCTTTATTCCTGTGATCTTCTGGAAAATGTAGGGTCATCTAATCATACAGACAAGGTTGTTAAAACCAACCTTTACACCCATTATATGATTTCCTTTCTTACTAGAGATAGATGCCTCACAATATCAGTCAAGTTGTTTATGTGACAGCCCATTCTATTAATACAACTGTATTTTCTAGCAAGTTTGTCCTTAAATGGAGTGACGTGTGCTGCTTATAATGCCTTCTTCTAGTTCTGCTCTCTGGACCTAATTTGTGTGAAGCTTAATTACTCTTCCACATTACTACCCCTGAAATCCTTTAAGACAGTATTTGTCCCTTATCCAACTCTAAAAATATAACTCTTTATACACTTCATCTTTCTTGGTATTCTTATATTGCTCAAGTTTACCAATTCCCTTATAAAATCAAATATCTAAAATTCAGTCAACTAGTCAAAAGTGTCCTGACCAGTAAAGAATATGATGTTTTGTTTTGTTTTTTGCCAGGATTTTGAAATTTAACTTTTATTAATGCGGCCCAGGTTTACATGTTGGTTTTATTGAACTTGGGATTCAGTGAAAACCTGAGTTATGTTTTTTCATATGAAATTTTACAAAACAAGTTTATAAACATTTATCATTTAAAAATACTTGGGTTCTTTTATTTTAGTTGCTTGAGAAAATTTTTGAATTCTGATTTCAATCCTCCCTCACCTGCCAAACTAAGGAACTCCACATTTGCTTTATATTTGATAAGCTGTCTTCAATATCTTTAATCCTGGGCATTGATAACAAAACTGGACAGAAATGAGACATGGTCAGGGCATTCTGACCCCATAAGGAGAGCGTTAAGTGACATAGAGCCCTTCCTCATTCTCTGGTACTCTTGTTCTCTAGATTTCCTGGTGGAGAAAGTAAGAAAGATGGAAATCACTTAATGCTTATTCCTCTCAGCTTTCATTGCCACCTTTAGCAATTATCATAAACACCAGCTTAAGTGTCAGTTTTTCTCCATGATACTTGGTTTTCAACACAGATTTTTACAAGTGATGATTCATTTATTCAATTTGTATTTATTATAGCTTAACGCAGTATGGTATTACTTGAGAACATGCTTGAGGGCATGGTTTTCAGAATCAGACCTAAAACTGGTTCTAACAGTGGCTCACCACCATTTAGCTCTGTAATCTTGGACAAGTTGTTTAAACCTTTCCAAATCCCAGTTTTCTCATTTGAAGGTAGATGTGGTTCTTCCTACCCTCATAGTGGTTTTAAGCTCTGGATGAGGCATATGTTCCAGCCTGGTCCACCTGGACCAGGTTCACAGGTCAAAAAAGGATAGAAATATTTTCTTTCATTGAGCTCTTACTGTGTGGTAGGCAATCTGCAAGGAACTGGGGAGATAAATGGGAAAGGATATTTCTCCCTAAGGAATTTAGGACAAGGTAGTTTCGTTATATATAATCTTCAGACCCTTTAAAAATGGTGTAATCCAGAAACTAGGCAGAATTCCTGGGATCAGTGTAATCCACTCCACAGGACTGATTACAGTGGCATTTGATTGGAGAGCCCAGCCAGTGCCCTTGCATCTAAAAGCCCAAGATGGTGACCCTGTCTGGCCAGGGAGAATACTGTGCACTTTTGCCTGATTCAGTCCCTAAAGAACTTTGCCAGTCTTGGGACCTATTCTACAACCTCAACTGGGCAGGAAAGTTAGTTTATAGCCCCTCCTAAAGCAAAATACAACCTCCAGCTGGTCTGACCAAGAAATCAAGCAAGAGTTCTTGGGAATCTGCATAGCCCATCAGAGTAGAGGCCATAGCTAGTGGCCCTGCACACTGGCAGAACCAGGACAGTAACTCATCAGGTCAGGGAGTGTGGGCCAGAGTTCTGCCTAATTTGATCCCCATACAAGAGTCTTACTGGCTTTGGAGCCTGTACAGTGGGCCCTACCAGGCCAGGAAACTAATTCATAGCCCTGCCCGCTGCTGAATACAGCCGTTAGCTCATCCAAACTGGGAACAACCAGAACCAAAAAGTTGTGTAGCCCATCTTACAGTCTCACTTACCGTAGTGTTTAAGCAGAGAACAAAGCCAGCAGCTCTCTATCTCTGCAGAGCAAAACCAGGCTCCACTGAGCCAAGAAATTCAGTGTGCATTCTACCTAATTCTACCTAATTCAGGTCCACATGCTGTCCTTGGGGCCATTCTGCCGTTCCACTGGGCAGCAAAGATAATATACAGCCTTGCCTCCTTCAGAGTATAGTTCTTAGTCCTAACCATCAAGGAAGACTGACCAGAAAAACTGAACTGTGGAGCCCATCCCACAGCCTCCGTTAGACAGGGAACCATGCCAGCAGCACTATTCAACTGTTTTCAGCCAATGCTGTACCACCCACCCCCAGGGTTAAGGCAGAGGTATTGCCCAAAAACACCCTGATAGCAAACTCCATGGGCCCAAGGATGCCATCAGCTGACATGTCCAGAACTTTAAGCTGAGCTGACTGGTGAAGGACTGCCAAAACAAACCTATCAAGTCTGAAAGAGGATTCTGCATCCTCTGGTACACAGATACAATGTAACAGATAAACATGACAAAACCAAAAGAAACTAATAAAGCTCCAAGAAGTGACTCTAAAGAAATACACATCTATGAACTTGCAAAGAATTTGGAATAATCACATTAAAGAAGTTCAGTGAACCACAAGACACTCAGCAACTAAATGAAACTTAGAAAACAGTGTGTGGACAAAACAAGTGGTTCAACAAAGAAATAGAAACCATAAATGAACAAACCTGACAGAGATCCTAGAGCTGAAGAATGACTGAAAAGAAATCAACAGATAATTTCAGCAGCAGACTTGACCATGCAGAAGAACCAATGACCTAGAAGACCTGATTGAAATTCTCTATGCAGAGGAACAAAAAGTAAAGAGAATAAAAAGCAATGAAGAAAGCTTTGAGGACTTCTGGGACACCAAAAATATAAATACACACATTACGGAATTATCAGAGGTGAAGACAAGGGGAAAAGAAATGGACATCCAGTCCATGAGGCCCAAAGAATACCAAATTGGTTGAATCTGAAAAAGGCTACACTGAGACATATTGACTTTTAAATTGTTGAAAGTCAAAGACAAAGTTTTCTGAAAGACACAAGAGAAAAGCAACAGGACACATAGAACCCTCATAAGACTATAAGTGAATTTTTCAAAAGTAAATTTTCAGGCCAGGAGAAATGGTATGATCATTAAAAATATTGGGGAAGAAAACCTGTTCATCCAGAATACTATATCCAGAAAAGCAGGCCTTTAAGAAGTGAAGAAGAGGGGGAGGATTCAAGATGGCAGAGAAGTAGGAGGCTGAGTCGACATCAGGTAGCAGGAGATCAGCTAAATAGCTTATCTAACCATTGTGAACACCTACAAATCCAACGGGAAATCGAAGAGAAGAAGAGCAACAATTCTAGAAACAGAAAATCGATCACTTTCTGAAAGGTAGGACCTGCGGAGAAGTGTATCCAAAGTGAAGGGAAGATAGACTGCGGGGGGAGGGGCCAGCTCTCGGCAAGCGGTGGAGTAACAGAGCACAAAATCAGACTTTTAAAAGTCTGCTCCATGGAGGGACATCACTCCAGAGGCTAAACCGGGGGGAAGCCCACGTGGGGTCAGCATAACCCCAAGTCCCATGGGGTCACAGAAGGACTGGGGGTGTCTGAGTGTCACAGAGCTCGCAGGTATTAGAACAGGGAAGCCGGCTACAGCGACAAAGCTGAGGAGTGAGCTCTCAACTCAGGGTTACCTTGGACCGGGCACAGGCTGGGTGAGCTCGGAGCGAGGCTGGAGGCCACAGAGATGGAAGCGACCAGGCGCTTTCCTCCAAGCGTGACCAGAGGCCAGGGAGATGGCGGCAGTTGGGTGCTTTTCTCTGAGGGCGCACTGAGGAGCAGGACCCCAAGCTCTCGGCTCCTCTGGGCCAGAGATTGGGAGGCAGCCATCTTCATTCCCATCCTCTGGAGCTCTACGGAAAGCGCTCAGGGAACAAAAGCTCCCAAAAGCAAACCTGAGCGGATTACTTAGCCCTGCACCTGGTAAGCATGGTGCAATTCCGCCTGGGGCAAAGACACTTGAGAATCACTACAACAGGCCCCTCCCCCAGAGGATCAACAAGAAACCCAACCAAGACCAACTTCACTCACCAAGGAGAACAGCGGAATTCCAGAGGGGGAGAAATCAAATCTTATCTGGACAAAATGACAAGGCAGAAAAACTCACCACAAAAAAAAAGAACAAGAGGCAGTACTGAAGGCTGGGTACCTAATCAATACAAACATTGGTAATATGACAGATCTAGAGTTCAGAATGATGATTCTCAAGGTTCTATCTGGGCTCCAAAAAGGCATAGAAGATATTAGAGAAACCCTCTCTGGAGAGATAAAAGCCCTTTCTGGAGAAATAAAAGAACTAAAATCTAACCAAGTTGCAATCAAAAAAGCTATTAATGAGGTGCAATCAAAAGTGGAAGCTCTTACTGCTAGGATAAATGAGGCAGAAGAAAGAATTAGTAACATAGAAGACCAAATGACAGAGAATAAAAAGCTGAGCAAAAGAGAGAAAAACAAATCCTGGACCACGAGGAGAGGATTCAAGAAATAAGTGACACCATAAGATGACACAACATTAGAATAATTGGGATTCCAGAAGAAGAAGAAAGAGAGAGGGGAGCAGAAGGTATATTGGAGAGAATTATTGTAGAGAATTTCCCTAATATGGCAAAGGGAACAAACATTAAAATCCAGGAGATGCTAAGAACGCCCCTCAAAATCAATAAAAATAGGTCCACATCTCATCACCTGATAAATTTACAAGTCTTAGCGACAAAGAAAATCCTGAAAGCAGCCTGGGAAAAGAAGTCTGTAACATACAAGGGTAATAGCAATAGATTGGCAGTGGACCTATCCACAGAGACCTGGCAGGCCAGAAAGAACTGGCATGATATATTCAGAGCACTAAATGAGAAAAACATGCAGCCAAGAAGACTACATCCAGCTAGGCTATCATTGAAAATAGAAGGAGAGATTAAAAGCTTCCAGGACAAACAAAAACTGAAAGAATTTGCAAACACCAAACCAGCTCTACAGGAAATATTGAAAGGGGTCCTCTAAGCAAAGAGAGACCCTAAAAGTAGTAGATCAGAAAGAAACAGAGACAATATACAGTAACAGTCACCTTACAGGCAATACAATGGCACTAAATTCGTATCTCTCAATAGTTACCCTGAATGTTAATGGGCTAATGCCCCAATCAAAAGACACAGGGTATCAGAATGGATAAAAAACCAAAACCCATCAATATGATGCCTACAAGAAACTCATTTTAGACCCCAAGACACCTCCAGATTTAAGTGAGAGGGTGGAAAAGAATTTACCATGCTAATGGACATCAGAAGAAAGCTGGGGTGGCAATCCATATATCACATCAATTAGATTTTAAGCCAAAGACTATAATAAGAGATAAGGAAGGAGACTATATCATACTCAAGGGATCTGTCCAACAAGAAGACCTAACAATTTTAAATATCTTTAAATTTTAAATATGCCCCTAACATGAAAGCAGCCAACTATATAAACCAATTAATAACAAAACCAAAGAAACACATCGACAATAATACAATAATAGTAGGGGACTTTAACACTCCCCTCACTGAAATGGACAGATCATCTAAGCAAAAGATCAACAAGGAAATAAAGGCCTTAAATGACACACTGGACCAGATGGACATCACAGATATATTCAGAACATTCCATCCCGAAGCAACAGAATATACATTCTTCTCTAGTGCACATGGAACATTCTCCAGAATAGATCATATCCTGGGACATAAATCAGGTCTCAACCGGTATCAAAAGATTGGGATCATTCCTTGCATATTGTCAGACCACAATGCTCTGAAGCTAGAACTCAATCACAAGAGGAAATTTGGAAAGAACCCAAATACATGGAGACTAAACAGCATCCTTCTAAACAATGAATGGGTCAACCAGGAAATTAAAGAAGAATTGAAAACAATTCATGGAAACAAATGATAATGAAAACACAACGGTTCAAAATCTGTGGAACACAACAAAGGCAGTCATGAGAGGAAAATATATAGCAGTACAAGCCTTCCTAAGAAACAAGAAAGGTCTCAAATACACAACCTAACCCTACACTTAAAGGAACTGCAGAAAGAACAACAAAGAAAGCCTAAACCCAGCAAGAGAAAAGAAATCATAAAGCTCAGAGCAGTAATCAATGAAACAGAAACTAAAAAAAAACCCAAAAAACAAAAAACAATAGAACAAATCAACGAAACTAGGAGCTGGTTCTTTGAAAGAATTAGTAAGATTGACAAACCCCTGGCCAGACTTATCAAAAAGAAAAGAGAAAGGAACCAAATAAATAAAATCATGAATGAAAGAGGAGGTATTACAACCAACACCAAAGAAATACAAACAATTATAAGAACATAATATGAACAACTCTACGCCAACAAATTCGACAATCTGGAAGAAATGGATATATTTCTAGAGACATATAAACTACCACAACTGAACCAGGAAGAAATAGATAACCTGAACAGACCCATAACCAGTAAGGAGATTGAAACAGTCATAAAAAATCTCCAAACAAACAAAAGTCCAGGGCCAGATGGCTTCCCGAGGGAATTCTACCAAAAATTTAAAGAAGAATTAATTCCTATTCTCCTGAAACTGTTCCAAAAAATAGAAATGGAAGGAAAACTTCCAAACTAATTTTATGAGGGCAGCATCACCTTCATCCCAAAACCAGACAAGGATCCCATCAAAAAAGAGAATTACAGACCAATATCCTTGATGAACACAGATGCGAAAATTCTCACCAAAATACTGGCCAATAGGATCCAACAGCACATTAAAGGGATTACTCACCATGACCAAGTGGGATTTATTCCAGGGCTGCAAGGTTGGTTCAACATCCGCAAATCAATCAATGTGATACAATACATTATAAAAGAAAGAATAAGGGGCGCCTGGGTGGCTCAGTGGGTTAAAGCCTCTGCCTTCGGCTCAGGTCATGATCCCAGTGTCCTGGGATCGAGCCCCACATCGGGCTCTCTGCTCCGCGGGAAGTCTGCTTCCTCCTCTCTCTCTCTGCCTGCCTCTCTCTGCCTACTTGTGATCTTTGTCTGTCAAATGAATAAATAAAATCTTAAAAAAAAAATAAAAGAAAGAATAAGAACCATATGATACTCTCAATAGATGCTGAAAAAACATTTGACAAAGTGCAGCATCCCTTCCTGATTAAAACTCTTCAAATTCAAAGTGTAGGAATAGAGGGCACAAACCTCAATATCATCAAAGCCATCTATGAAAAACCCACCGCAAATATCATTCTCAATAGAGAAAAACTGAAAGATTTCCCGCTAAGGTCAGGAACATGGCAAGGATATCCGTTATCACCACTGCTGTTCAACATAGTACTAGAAGTCCTAGCCTCGGCAATCATACAACAAAAAGAAATTAAAGGCATCCAAGTTGGCAAAGAAGAAGTCAAACTATCACTCTTCGCAGATGATATGATACTATATGTGGGAAACCCAAAAGGCTCCACTCCAAAACTGCTAGAACTTGTACAGGAATTCAGTAAAGTGTCAGGATATAAAGTCAATGCACAGAAATCAGTTGCATTTCTTTACACTAACAACAAGACAGAAGAAAGAGAAATTAAGGAGTCAGTCCCATTTACAATTGCACCCAAAACCATAAGATACCTAGGAATAAACCTAACCAAAGAGGCAAAGAATCTATACTCAGAAAACTACAAAGTACTCATGAAAGAAATTGAGGAAGACACAAAGAAATGGAAAAATGTTCCATGCTCATGGATTGGAAGAACAAATATTGTGAAAATGTCTATTCTACCTAAAGCAATCTACACATTTAATGCAAACCCTATCAAAATACCATCCATTTAAAAAAAAATAGAACAAATAATCCTAAAATTTATATGGAACCAGAAAAGACCTCGAATAGCCAAAGGAATATTGAAAAAAAAAGCCAAAGTTGGTGGCATCACAATTCCAGACTTCAAGCTCTATTACAAAGCTGTCATCATCAAGACAGCATGGTACTGGCACAAAAACAGACACATAGATCAATGGAACAGAATAGAGAGCCCAGAAATAGACCTTCAACTCTATGGTCAACTAATCTTTGATAAATCAGTAAGGAATGTCCAGTGGAAAAAAGACAGCCTCTTCAACAAATGGTGTTGGGAAAATTGGACAGCCACATGCAGAAAAATGAAATTGGACTATTTCCTTACATCACACATGAAAATAGACTCAAAATGGATGAAGTACCTCAATGTGAGAAAGGAATCCATCAAAATCCCTGAGGAGAACACAGGCATCAACCTCTTTGACCTCAACCGCAGTAACTTCTTCGTAGGAACATCACCAAAGACAACAGAAGCAAGGGCAAAAATGAACTATTGGGTTTTCATCAAGATCAAATGCTTTTGCACAGCAAAGGAAGCAGTTAACAAAACCAAAAGACAACTGACAGAATGGGAGAAGATATTTGCAAATGACATATCAGATAAAGGACTAGTATCGAAAATCTACAAAGAGCTTAGCAAACTCAACACCCAAAGAACAAATAATCCAATCAAGAAATGGCGGAGGACATGAACAGACTTTTCTGCAAAGAAGACATCCAGATGGCCAACAGACACATGAAAAAATGCTCCACATCACTTGGCATCAGGGAAATACAAATCAAAACCACAATGAGATACCACCTCACACCAGTCAGAATGGCTAAAATTAACAAGTCAAGAAATGAAAGATTCTGGTGAGGATGTGGAGAGAGGGGAACCCTTCTACACTGTTGGTGGAAATGCAAGCTGGTGCAACCACTCTGGAAAACAGTGTGGAGGTTCCTCAAAAAACTGAAAATAGAGTTACCCTATGACCCAGAGATTGCACTACTGGGTATATATCCTAAAGATACAAACGTGGTGCTCCAAAGGGACATGTGCACCCGAATGTTTATAGCAGCAATGCCCACAATAGCCAAACTATGGAAAGAACCTAGATGTCCATCAACAGATGAATGGATAAAGAAGATGTGGTATATATACACAATGGAATACTATGCAACCATCAAAAGAAATGAAATCTTGCCATTTGCGATGATGTGGATGAAACTAGAAGTTATCATGCTTAGCGAAATAAGTCAATCGGAGAAAGACAACTATCATATGATCTCCCTGATATGAGGAAGTGGAGATGCAATGTAGGGGGGCTGGGGAGTAGGAAAAGAAAAAGTGAAAGAAGGTGGGATTTGGAGGGAGACAAAGTATAAAAGACTCATTCTCAAAAAACAGACTGAGGGTTGCTTGTGGGGAGGGGGAAGGGGGGACGGGAGATGGTGGTGGGGATATGGACATTGGGGAGGGTATGTGCTATGTGAGTGCTGTGAAATGTGTAAACCTGGCAAGTCACAGACCTGGGGATAAAAATACATTATATGTTTATTTAAAAAAATAAATAATTTAAAAAATAAAAGAAGAGAAGAAGAGAGGACTTAAAAAAAAAAAAAAAGAAGAAGAAGAAGAAGCAACGGCTAATTGAGTTAACATCCCTAGACCTCTCTCTTATAGGAAATACAAACAAGAGTTCTTCAACCAGAAGTAAAAGGATTTAATTAATATCATAAAAATATATGAAGCTAAATTCACTAGTAAATGTAAGTTTTGTCAAAATCCAATTCTCTAATATGATAATGGTAGAATATACTTTACTTACAACTCTAAAGTTAAAAAAGTATTAAAATAACCATAACTATAACTGGTTATTAAATATACAATATAAACATATGTAAATCCCAATATCAATAACCTAAATTGGGGGGGAGGGAGTAAAAATTAAAGTTAATATGTTAACAGCCTAAAATAGAGTGTTATAAAGTATTTTAAGTAAATCTCATGGTAATCACAAAGAAAAAAAAACCTGTAGAACAAAAGATTATGACAAAGCGATCAAGTATATCATCACAAAATGTCTTCACATGATAAAGGAAATCAGAGTGAGAGGAAACATTCTAAAAAATAGTTCGAAAACAACTAACCAAGTGGAAATAGTAACTTCTCATCTATCAATAATTACTTTAAAACATAAGTAGACTATGCTCAGGACACTTGGGTGGCTCAGTGGGTTAAAGCCTCTGCCTTTGGCTCAGGTCATGATCCCAGGGTCCTGGGATTGAGCCCCACATTGGGCTCTCCACTTAGCGGGGAGCCTGCTTCCTCCTCTCTGTCTCTGCCTGTCTCTCTGCCTACTTGTGATCTCTTGTCTTTCAAATAAATAAATAAAATCTTTAAAAAACAAAACAAAACAAAAAAACACAAGTAGACTATACTCTCCAATCGAAAATACAGAATGGCAAATGGATAAAAAAAAAAAGTCCCAATGATATGTTGCTTATAACACTAACTATAGCATTAAGGAAACACATAGATGGACAGAGAAGGGATGGAAAAAGATATTTCAAACAAACAGTAACCAAAAGGGAGCAGGGGTAGCTATACTTATACCAAATGCATTGATCTTTAAATTAAAAATGGTCACAAGAGACAAAGATCATTATATAATGATAAAGAGTTTACTCCATCAAAATATAAATAAGTATGTATGCACCTAACATCAAAGCACCTAAATATATAAAGCAAAAACTAATAAAACTAAAAGGAGAAATAAGCATGAGTAATTACTCAATAGTAATTGTTGAGAAATTTATTATCCTACTCTCAATAATAGATCATTCAGGTAGAGAATCAATAAGGAAACAGTGGATATGAACAGCACTACTGACCAAATGGACCTAACGGGTACATACAGAACATTTTATTTAGCTACAGCAGAATATACATTCTTTACCAGTGCCCACAGAACATTTTCTAGGATAGACCATATGTTAGGCCACAAAATAAGCCTTAGCAAATTGAAGAAGATTGAAATCATACAGAAGATTGAATATATTGAACACAATGGTATGAAATTAGAAATAAGAGGAAGAAACCCCCAAAATTCATAAACACATGAAAATGAAACAACACTCAGTTGAATGACCAGTGGATCTCAGAAGAAGTTAAGGGGAAATTAAAAAGTACCTCAAGGTGAAGAAAAATAGAAACAAACATACCAAAACTAACGGGATGCAACCAAAGCTATTTTAAGAGCAAACATTATAGCTCTGAAATAAAAATACAAAGAATAAGAATAATAACCTAACTTCACACCTTAGTGACTAGAAAAAGAACAAACTAAACCCAAAGTTAGCAGAAGGAAAGAAATAATGAAGACTAAGTAGAAATAAATGAAACAGAGAACAGAAAAACAACAGAAAATATTAACAAAACTAAAGTTGATTCTTAGGAAAGACAATTTAGTTAGATTCACCAAGATAAAAAAGAGGACCCAAGCAACAAAATGATACATAAAATAGGAAGCATTACAACGGATACCACAGAAATACAAAGATTCTTAAGAAGCTATTATGAATTATAAACCAAAAAACTAGAAGAAATGGTTATGTTCAACCTACTAAGACTGAAAAAATAGAGAATCTGAATAAATCAATTAGTAGTATGGAGATTGAATCATGAATCAAAAAAAATCTCCCAACAAAGAAAAGGCTTCACTGGTGAGTTTTACCAACAATTTAAAGAATAATTAGTGTCAATCTTTCTCATACTCTTTCAAAATTCAAAGAGGGAACATACCCAAACTCATTTTACAGGGATAACGTTATCCTGATACCAAAGCCAAATAAAGACACTGCAAGAAAGAAAAACTACAGGCCAATATCCCTGATAAATATAAATGCAAAAATTCTCAAAAAATACTAGGAAATCAAATTCAGCCACACATTAAAAGAATCATACTCCATGGTCAAGTGGGATTATCCCAGGGTTTTAAGAATGGTTTAACATACACAAGTCTCTAAATGTAGTTCATTTGTTCTGTTAATAGAATGAAAGATAAAAGTCATATGATTATACCAATACATGCAGAAAAAAACACATCTGACAAAATTAATCATCTGTTCATAATAAAAATTTTCATCACATTAGGTATAGTAGGAACACACCACAGCAGGATAAAAGCCATATATTACAAGCCCACAGCTAACATCAAACCCAATATGAAAGGTTAAAAGCATTTATTTTCTTTAAGATCAGAAACACAATAAGAGTGCCCACACTCACCCTACCTATTGAGCATAGTACTGGAAGTCCTAGTCATACCAATCAGGCAAGAAAAAGAAATAAAAGATACCCAAATTGGAAAGGAAGAAATAAAATTGTCTCTATTTGCAGATGCTGTAATTTTACTTTATTTTATTTTTAAGATTTTATTTATTTATTTTATATATAGAGAGAGAGACAGTGAGAGAGGGAACACAAGCAGGGGGAGTGGGAGAAGGAGAAGCAGGCTTTCTGCAGAACAGGGAGCCCAAGGCGGGACTCCATCTCAGGATGCTGGGATCATGACCTGAGCTGAAGGTAGATGTTTAATGACTGAGCCACTGTTATATCTAGAGGAGTGAATTATACAGATGGACACCACATTCAGTAGGCCAAATTGAGGAGTCTTTACTAAAAAGCTGGTGGCTGCGAGGGGGCTCATGCACTCCGAAATCTCTCAGCCATGAATGAGTTCAGGGGTAGACTTATAAAGGCATAGACCACTGCTGTTGCCAGTTTCTAAAAATTGCCAAGTACAATATAGAAGAAAAATGCTGGGTTAACCATTTGTATGTCTTCTTTGGAGAAGTATCTGCTCATGTCTTCTGCCAATTTTTTGACATGATTATCTGTTTTGCGTGTGTTGAGTTTGAGGAGTTCTTTATAGATCTTGGATATCAGCCCTTTGTAGTGTCATTTGCGATTATCTTCTCCCATTCCATGGGTTGCCTCTTTGTTTTTATTTGACTGTTTCCTTTGTTGTGCAGAACCTTTTGATCTTGATAAAGTCTGAAAAGTTCATTTTCACTTTTGTTTCCTTTGCCTTTGGTGACATGTCTTAAAAGAAGTTGCTGTGGCTGATGTTGGAGAGGTTACTGCCTATGTTCTCCTCTAGGATTTGGATAGATTCCTGCCTCACACTTTTATCCATTTTTAGTTTATCTTTGTGTATAGTTTAAGAGAATGGTTGAGTTTCCTTCTTCTATACA
The DNA here is from genome assembly GCF_010015895.1 of Lontra canadensis. Lineage (NCBI taxonomy): Eukaryota > Metazoa > Chordata > Mammalia > Carnivora > Mustelidae > Lontra > Lontra canadensis. The sequence goes on along the minus strand of NW_022631031.1, from coordinate 14,451,664 downwards.
TAGCTATCCAATTTTCCCGGCACCATTTATTGAAGAGGTTGAAGATTATTTGACCACAGCATTGAGGGTCCATATCTGGGTTCTCTACTCTGCTCCACTGGTCTATGTGTCTGTTTTTGTGCCAATACCATGCTGTCTTGGTGATCACAGCTTCGTAGTAAAACTTGAGATCAGGCAATGTGATGCCCCCAGTTTTGTTTTTCTTTTTCATTTCCTTAGCAATTCAGGGTCTCTTCTGGTACCATACAAATTTTAGGATTGTTTACTCCATCTCTTTGAAAAATGCCGGTGGAATTTTGATTGGGATAGCAATGAACGTATAGATTGCTCTAGGCAGTATAGACATTTTAACAATGTTTATTCTTTTGATCCATGAACATGGAATGCTCTTCCATCTTTTTGTGTCTTCTTCAATTTCTTTCATGAGTGTTCTGTAGTTCCTTGAGTAGCTCTTTGGTTAGGATTATTTCCAGGTATCTTATGGTTCTTGGTGCTATAGTATATGGAAAAGATTCTCTAATTTCCCTTTCTGTATTTTCATTGTTAGTGTATAAGAAAGCAACAGATTTCTGTACATTGATTTTGTATCCTGCCACATTACTGAATCACTGTCTGAGTTCTAGTAGTTTGGGGGTGGAGTCTTTTGGGTTTTTCATATAAAGTATCATGTCATTGTGAAGAGAGAGAGAGTTTGACTTCTTCTTTGCCAATTTGAATACCTTTTATTTTTGTTGTCTGATCACTGTTGCTAGGACTTCTAGTACTATGTTGAACTACAGTAGAAAGAATGGACATCCTTGTTATGTTCCTGACCTCAAAGGGAAGGCTGTCAGCTTTTCCCCATTGAGGATGATATTTGCTGTGGGTTTTTCATATATAGATTTTATGAAGTTGAGGAATTTTCCCTCTATCCCTATACTTTGAAGTGTTTTAATCAGGAATGGATGCATACAAATGGCTAACAGACACATGAAAATATGTTCATCATCATTAACCATCAGAGATTCAAATCAAAACCACATTGAGATACCACCTTACACCAGTTAGAATGGCCCAAATCAGCAAGACAGTAAACAACAAGTGTTGGAGAGGATGTGGAGAAAGGGGAACCCTCTTACACTGTTGGTGGGAATGCAAGTTGGTGCAGCTACTTTGGAAAACAATGTGGAGATTCCTTAAGAAATTAAAAATAGAGCTACCCTATGACCCTGCAATTGCACTACTGGGTATTTACCCCAGATATACAGATGTAGTGAAAAGAAGAGACAGCTGTACCCCAATGTTCATAGCAGCAATGGCCACAGTCACCAAACTGTGGAAAGAATCAAGATGCCCTTCAACAGATGAATGGATAAAGAAGATATGGTCCATATATACAATGGAGTATTATGCCTCCTTCAGAAAGGATGAATACCCAAATTTTGTATCAACATGGATGGGACTGGAGGAGATTATGCTGAGTGAAATAAGTCAAACAGAGAAAGTCAGGTATCATATGGTTTCACTTACTTGTGGAGCAGAAAGAATAACACAGAGGACATTGAGAGATGGGGAGGAGAAGTGAGTTGGGGGAAATCGGAGGGGGAGACAAACCATGAGAGACTGTGGACTCTGAGAAACAAACTGAGGGTTTTGGAGGGGAGAGGAGTGAGAGGTTGGGTGAGCCTGGTGGTGGGTATTAAGGAGGGCACATATTGCATGGAGCACCGGGTGTGGTGTATAAACAATGAATTTTGGAACACTGAAAAAAAATTAAATAAAATTAAAAAAAATGAAATTATATTTCTGGGTACATATCTGAAGGAAAGGAAATCAGTTTGTCATGTTTACTATAGTATTATTTACAATAGCCAAGAGATAGAAACAACCTAAAGGTTCATCAATAGATGAACGAATAAAGATTACATATACACACTTGAAATACTGTGACCATAAAAAAGAATGATATCTTGCTATTTGTGACAACATGGATGGACCTTGAGGGAATTGTGCCAAGTGAAAGAAGTCAGAAAAACAAATACTGTACAATTAGACTGACATTTGGGATCCAAAAAAACCAAAACAAAAAGCAATTTTAAAGAAAAAGATTTTTGGTTACTAGAGGCAGGAGGTAGGGAGTGGGGAAATGGGGCAAATGTGGTCAAAAGGTACAAGGTTCTAGTTACAGGATAAGTAACTGCTAGTGATCACATTATGATGTCACAACTATAGCTAACATGGCTCTATGGTGTATTTGAAAATTGCTAGGAGTAAATCTGAGAATTTGTAATCATAAGGAAAAAAACTTCTTTGTAACTATGAAGTGATAGATGTTAGCTAAACTTATTTTGGTAATCATTTCACAAGTACTTATGTCAAGTCCTTATGCTGTACACCTTGACCTTATACATTATGTATGCTAATTCTATCTCAATAAAACTGAAAAAAATTTTAAGCATAGGCACGATAAACATTCAAGATACTTTTTTTTTAGCAAAAAAAGAAGCTGCAAATAGTATGCATTGTATGAATGAACTTCACATATTTTATATTACTACATGAATATAAAACGTATTTTGAGAAATGTCTGTTCAACTCTTAGTGGTTATCTCAGAGGGGCTTGCTAGTGGTGGCTGTAGGATCACTGGGTCTTTTAACATGGTAGGCATATATATGTTTTTTTGTTTTTTTAAGGTTTTATTTATTTATTTGGCAGAGAGAGATCACACGTAGGCAGGCAGAGAGAGAGGGGAAGCAGGCTCCCTCCCCACTGAGCAGAGAGCCCAATGTGGGGCTGGATCCCAGAACCCTGAGACCATGACCTGAGCTAAAGGCAGAGGCTTAAGAGTCTGAGCCACCCAGGTGCCCTGGCATGTATGTTTATACACACATTTTTCAAGACAGTGTACAAAGGTTATAAACAGAACTATAATTGTTAAAACCATGATGAAATAAAGTATTCTAATATAAGCATATTTATTACTCAATGCAGGAACAATGTAGAGAACTATTAACCATGAACAGAAAGATATTGTTCCTATTGTCAAATTCTTACTTTCTTCCTACATTTTTGTCTCTGGGCCTTTATCCTGTTCCTTTTTTCACAAATTCTTCCTTTGAAAGCTTGATTTACATGCTATGGGGGCATATTATAGAAATCAAAGGGGTAGAGAATGGATTTTTACAGTGCATCTAAGTATCACAGCAGTCTAAGGAAGTTGTGACTTATGAGTTCCCTTTCATGGTAGTTATTTAAACATTAACTTATTTGACATGCGTGGTCCTTGTATATACATCAGTGTACCTAGTAGCCAACTTTGTCTGTTAGCCAATCCAGGTTCTTGACTGTGAACCAGCATTGCCAGTCACTGTTCTAGGTGCTTAGAATACATCAGTGGACAAAGAAGTATAAACCTCTGCTGTAGTGTAGGAAGATGAACAAGCATCACAAGTAAATTATATATTAGAGGTGATTTGTGCTATGGAATAAAATGTATCAGGAGTCCAGGGTGAGAAGATGCCACTTTATGTATGTATGTGTGTATGTATGTTCATTTAGCCAGAATATAGTACATCTTTAGTTTTTGATGTAGTGCTCAACAATTCATTAATTGCATATAACACCCAGTGCTCATCACCACATGTTAAATAGGGCTGCGAGGGCTTCAATTACTAAGGTGGCTTTTGAGCAGAAATATAAGAGTGTCCCATGAATGGTCTCCCAGCTAGCTAGGGGAAGAGATGTTTGGGAAGAGGAATTAGCTGGTGCAAAGTCTCCAAGACAGGAGAATGTCTAGAATGTTCACAGTAGGAAACATGAAGATTAGGGATGATGGTCAATTTGTAGCACAAAGATCACAGTCTACGAGACCACCTAGCTTCAAAGCCTTGCTGTAACTTTTGATAACTTCAAGTCTTGTCTTAGTCCCTTCAGGCTGCTATAGCAAAATACCACATGATGAGAAAACAGAAGGCAAGCTGAGGACAAAGCAGAAGCTGACACCCCACAACTCCCCCCACCCTCCTGCCCTCAAGAGATATATGTGACATTCCTCATGCACTCTTGGCTGCCTTAAAGCTAAGGAAAGGCAAAACAAATAGTGAAGTTACAGAGATCACAATCCTGAAAGACATGAGTCTCCCTCTATTTACAAATGCCTTAGCAATTTACAAGAACAAAGCATTTCTATCAAATGGCCTAGCTTCCAGAAGGGAATGTAAATACAATTAAAGGTCCTTATAACCTGCAGCCCATTGACAGATACTTGAAGTGGGCAAAGTGTAATGTCCCTTCAGGAAGCTCCCAACTATCTTCATGTTAATACCTTACTAGAAGGAAAACAACCTTGACTTGACAATAGCAAGGCCTCTGGTATCCTGGGAGTCTTAAGACATGAAATTTATTTTGGAATCCTCCCTTTGCTTTGCCTCCCCAATCCCATAGTATATATTCAGTCACTCCTCACAAGCCCGGTGTACCAGGTCTTTCTGCCCACAGGTCCTGTCCCCATGCTTTAATAAACTACCATTTTAGGCTCAGTTGGTTAAGCAGCTGCCTTCGGCTCGGGTCATGATCCCGGTGTCCTGGGATCGAGTCCCACATCGGGCTCCTTGCTCGGCAGGGAGCCTGCTTCTCCCTCTGCCTCTGCCTGCCATTCTGTCTGCCTGTGCTCGCTCTCTCTCCCTCTCTCTCTGACAAATAAATAAAATCTTAAAAAAAAAAAAAAAGATGTCTCAAGAATTCTTTATTGGTCATCGGTTCCAGACCTCACCTATGTTCCAAAACCCCATCACCACACATACTGGGTTGCTTATAAACAGCAAACAGTTTCACAGTTCTGGAGACAGGAAGTCAGAGATTAGGGTGCCAACATAGTGAGGACCTTTTTTGGGGTGTAGACTTCTGGTTGAATCCTCACAGGCCAGAGGGACTAGAGAGCTCACTAGGGTCTCTTTCCCATTACACTAATGAATACTAATCCCACTGTGGTGGGGGCCGGGGGGTGGAATCCAACCTCATGACCTAATCTGTTCCCAAAGACCCCATCTCCTAACACCATCACTTTCAGGGTTAATATTTTAACATATGCATTTTGGGGACACAAACATTTAGACCACAGCAAGTCTTGTTTAGCTAAGTTACTTTTACCTCTCTAAGCTTTAGCTTCTTAATCTGGAAAATTGAGAATAGAGGAGGTTTTCAAGTTACGAGCATGGCAGTGGCGCCCATTATCATGTAGGAGAAAATAAACTGATTTTATTAGAGCACCTAAGACTAGACCTTGAAACCAGTGTGGGAGTCAAGGGTACATAAGTATTCCAGTGGAAGGTAGCATGGGCCAACAATTACTGCAGTATGAGAGTATAGGAGTGGTTTAATAAGGAGTGATTGAGAAACTGACAATAGGGTATTTAAAGTCTATATTACTACTTAATTGTTATTCATTTTATATAGTAACATAGTTTTTTATTTAAGCCAGACTCAAAAAGGCAATTTAATCTGTTCTCTTCCCTTTTCTTCCCCACCTTGAAAAAGTTTTCTACAGAAGTTCAGTTCCTATCTGTCCTTTTTGTAGATGGTTCACACCATTCCTGCCCCTTCTTCTTCCTCTTCTTCTTCGTATTTTTTTAACCCAAACAGTTGTCTTTGCAGTTGTTTAGTAGATTAAAGCAAAAAGATCATACTCATGGTGTGCCTGGATAGCTCAACGGGTTAAGCCTCTGCCTTCAGCTCAGGTCATGATCTCAGGGTCCTGGGATCAAGCCCTGCATCAGGCTCTCTGCTCAGCAGGGAGCCTGCTTCCCCCTCTCTCTCTGCTTGACTGTCTGCCTTATTGTGACCTTTCTCTCTCTCTGTCAAATAAATAAATAAAATCTTAAAAAAAAAATCACACTCATATCTGTCCTTTTAATTCCATTGTTTTGTGAACTGCTTCAGAGAAAACTGAACCTCCATTTTCCATTTTAACTCTTCATAGTTTTTGGTACAGCGAATTTTTTTAAAATTTATTTCGGTATTCCAAAATTCATTGTTTATGCACCACACCCAGTGCTCCATGCAATATGTGCCCTCCTTAATACACACTGCCAGGCTCACCCAACCTCTCACCCCTCTCCCCTCCAAAACCCTCAGTTTGTTTCTCAGAGTCCACAGTCTCTCATGGTTTGTCTCCCCCTCCGATTTCCCTCAACTCACTTCTCCTCCCCATCTCTCAATGTCCTCTGTGTTATTCTTTCTGCTCCACAAGTAAGTAAAACCATGATACTTGACTCTCTCTGTTTTACTTATTTCACTCAGCATAATCTCCTCCAGTCCCATCCATGTTGATACAAAAGTTGGGTATTCATCCTTTCTGAAGGAGGCATAATACTCCATTGTATATATGGACCATATCTTCTTTATCCATTCATCTATTGAAGCGCATCTTGGTTCTTTCCACAGTTTGGCGACTGTGGCCATGGTTGCTATGAACATTGCAGTACAGATGGACCTTCTGTTTACTACATAAGGTTACAGTGAATTATTAAATAGTTGTTGACTGATTGAAACTTAATGGAGATCAAAAGAAAGAATTCTGTTTCTTCCCACTTATGTGCACTGGTTTTTAAATTCATGTGCTTTTTTGAGACTTGGGTACTAGGTAATAGGTGCTATTGATGTTAATCTCTCTTTTCTGGCTTTGCAAAGTATATCAGAGACACCATTCTTACCACATGCAAGGTCCTGCTGTTATGAAAACACAGGTTTATATTCTATCTTATTTGGGTGCCTAGAAATGTGTTTGTTTCACTTTTAGTGGGGATAGATAATGTTCCCAGAGTCTCTGCATTCTGTTTATATATTGAAAAGCTGCATCACAAACATAAGCCTGTTTATAGACATTCTACTTCTTGCTTTTCTGTGATTTTTCATTGTTGTGTAATAATCAACATAACACCAAAATTGTATTAGTTTTAATGCCTCCTAACCCAGTGGGCAGAATAATAATTCCTTATGAGGTAAAGATTCTTTCAGAGGATTCAGAGAACAGGTAAAAAAAATCATAGTCAAGGGTTAAAAAAGGCAGAAATTGTGATGGAAGGGAGAGCATATCAGACAAGATTTATCCCTTCTTTATGCTGCTAACTCAACTGACCACTCCATCTGCCTTCATTTAATGTACTTCCTTAAGGCTGTTTTTGTCCGGTTGATTTAAGAAAGAGATAGAGATGCAAATTGTGGGTATTCATCCTTTCTGATGGTTGACTAATACCCACCATTTGTATCTATATGGGTGGAACTGGAGGGGATTATGCTAATGAAGTAAGTCAAATTTAGAAAGAAAATTATCATATGGTTTCACTCATATGTGGAACCTAGGGAGGACCATAGGGAAGGGAGGGAAATCTGAAGGGGAGAAATCAGAGAGGGAGATGAACCTTGAGAGACTGTGGACCCCAGGAAACTAACAGGATTTCAGAGGGGAGGGGGTGGGAGGATGGAGTAACAGGGTGATGGGTATTAAGGAGGGGTTGAGTTGTGATGGGCCCTGGGTGTTATATGCAACTAATGAATCACTGAGCACTCCATCAAATATTAATGATGTACTACTATACAGTGGCTAACGGAATTAAAAAAAAAAAAAGAGATAGAGATACCTCATTATCAATGGTCCCCAGATGTTTCTGGCTTCAGGTTAGTGTTTCATTCATTCATTCATTCATTCATTCTCCAAGTGGTCTTCCTACTTCAGGAGAGGGAAAAGCACAGAACAGTAATAGAGGGCTTTTTCCTCTTTGTACTTCAGAAGTCTCATTGTTTGTATTCTATCAATTCCAAAGAGGAATTATTCTCTTTTGAACCTCATAAATTCTAAAAATCTCCATCAAATTGCCTAGGGCATTCTACTTTAATTGATCCAGATTGCAGACCAATGAAAATAAACTTCCTTGACTTTTCTGTCAATAGGTCCTAGGCTATCCTCGGGGTTGATGAACCAGAAAGTTAGTCTTGGAGTTCTCCTTTCCAAGCTGTTTTTAGTTAATTTAAGGAGAAAAAAAGCATTTAAAGGAATAATTTATGTTCACTGGACTTTAGAGCATAAGACCATAAGTAGCTTTTTTTTCATTAACGCACACACATTGGAAATGACAGCTCTGCACAACTCTATGGAAAGTTACAGAATACTAATTAAACAAAGTCAATAAAGCAGATGCTTTTCATGTGCAATAAACAGCAGAGCCATTTGCTCATTCTCATCTATCCATTTGATGTGTTATTCTTCTTAGATTTCTAGATGTGACAATTAGACTTGTTCACGAGATACAAATTAAGTGCACCAGGAGATTCCAAGTAATTTTTTAAGTGTTATTTAAAACATATAGCCAACAAAATGGAAGAGTACAAAGAGTAAAAAAGAGTAAGAAGTACTCTTAAAAAGAGTACTTAAAAAGTACTTAAAAAGAGTACGAAGAGTAAAAAAAGTAGTATTTTTGGCTTAGAGTAAAAAAAGAGTAAAAAAAGAAGTATTTTTGGCTTAGACTCAATAGTGATAAACTGGTGAATAACTGTCACCAACTGCATACCCACCCTCATCTCCTTGTTCATATGAATGACTGCTTTGAAGGTCAGCTGTCTTTTTTCCTTCCTTTCCTACGTTTCGGTGTTTCAAAGGATGCAGTAGTTTTTATTTTCAGGGTAAGGTAAAGAAGAAGCAAGAAACTATTTGCCACCATTAGGAAATAATCATAGGTATTTTCACTTGCATTTTACACCTAGCTCTTCAGAAGCGACTGTTCATTCACAGTCATTAAATCCATATTTATTAGTCTTCTTAGGCTTCTGTAACAAAATATGCCAGACAGGGAGGCTTAAATAGCAGACACTTACTTCTAACAATTCTGGAGGCTGGGAAATCCAAGGTGCCAGCCCACCTGATTATCAGTGATGACCCTTCTCCTAGCTTACAAAGAGCTGTCTTCTTCTGTATCATCATAAGATACACAGAGAGACAGCAGAGTTTTGTGGGGGGCATGGGCTCTGGTGTTTTTTTCTTTTAAGGCACAAATTCCATCATGAGGACCTCACCCTTATGAGTGCCTCTAAACTTAAATAACCTCCCAAAGGCCCCATATTGGATGTTAGGGACTTACCATATGAATTTAGGGAGACTGGAGGAGGGGAGGGTGACACCAGCATTTAGTCCACAATAACCTGTTTACTGAGCACTCACTAGATGCAGTGCTCAGTAATGAACAAGACTTCCTGCTTAAAAGTTCAGGGAGAAATTTAAGAAATGACCCAAAGTGTAGGATACATGAAGTATAGGGACTTATGGAAACATAGGAAAAACAGTATCCAACCTACTTTGTGGAGTGTCTATCATTACAATCCTATTTTAGTCATAAAAGTAAGATAGCCCCCAAATATTTTTCTCCATTTGTGTCTTGGAACTTTTACTTCCTAATTTCTTCATAGCAGGTGACTTCTGATACAAGGTATTAAATTACACCCATACTTTTTGCCTTGAATTTTCTTTAACTTTGGGTTTTAAGATTCCCAACAGATAGACATGCATGACATTCTTTCTGTGTGGAAATACAACATTTCCTTAACAGAACTGTCTTTAATCTTTTTCTTTGGTATTTTCAATTTGGGGATAATATATAATACTTTTCCTAGGACTTCTAGAATTTCACAAGGATCAAATTTTACACTTCTATCCAAAAGCACCACCCAGCCCTACCTGCCACTCTGAAAAAAAAAAAAAAATCATGTGATGGATCTCAGAGAATGAGGCAAGAAAGTGAAGATTGCTTGGGGTTTTTCTTCATCACTCCCAGGAGGTAGCTTTTATGAATTCCAATTCCAAGAGCAACTCTAAGAAGCCCTGAAGGAAAGCAATATCCCTTCACTGTCTTGGGGAGGTGTTTGGGGAGTAATCCTATCAGCATGTGTGAGAGGCACACACTGCCCCACCCACATTCCCAGTCTCAAAATGACCCCTGATGTGTAATATGGAAATATTTTTAATCTGGGGAATTCAAAATTTTTTGCTATAGGTATTATTTTTAGATATTGCTGGGGTAAAGTGAAAGTTATCTAAGTTTATCATGGTAAAAAATCAGCAATTTTGAATGGGTGTTGTGATAAATACAGACAGAACCTGCAATTTTTTTTGCTAAAAATAAAACCATACCTATTGGTTCTTCCTCTCCTTTTCAGATGGTATTCACTGATCAGACTTTAGATACACTCTGGATTCCCCACTGTCAATGTCCATTTTTGAATACAATGGATTTTCTTTGATCTAGGGGAAGAAAAAACCTGTGCCATCTTGAATCATGACTTTTAGCAAAAGGAATAATGTGAGAGTTGTAGTCATGAACAGAGGTATGGCTTGGTTAAGGGGGTGGACTCTGGACTCAGCCTCTCTTAATTTAAATCCGAATTCCATAATAATAAAAAAATTAAGTAAATCCCAATTCCACGTTTGCTAGGTATGTAACTTAACCCTGTATCTTGGTTTGCTCATCTATAAAATGAAACAATGATAGCACCTATCCCTTTGTGTTGTTATTCTACCTTCAGAAGTTTGTGTGAGGATTAAATGTCTCTGTGCCCCATCCATCCCTCCCTGCCTTCCTCCCTCCCTCCCTTCCTATTTGTCATGGTTTTCCTGAGGAAGAGAACCAGTAGTAGGTAAATAGAGACAATAATAGAGAGAGAAATACAGACAGACAGATGAGAGAGATTTTACAGAAATGGCTCACATGATTATGGAGGTATAATAACAATTTTTGATATTCTGTAATAGATGTTTTGGTATCTTAGCATCATGGGGCCATGATAATAACCCAAGGTTGTTTTCACCTCCACCATCCCAGTGTTTCTGTAGGGGTATGAAAAATCTTACTACAAACCATCCATCTACAAACCCAAACATTTGTGTTTTGCTTCCTGCCCAATAGGAAACATCTCCACCTAGTTAACTGCCTACTACCATAGTAATAAAGGCAACTTTGTCCAAGTTCCTCTCTGCTTCTCCCTGCGAGTGACCTCATGTGGCCCTGCATGGTGTACCATGCCTTCCATCCTCTGAAGAACTATGAGTAATAAACTCTTCTTTCAAAGGCAATAAATAAATAAATAAATGTAATGCATGTAGAACAGTGACTATCACATGATAAGTAATAAGTATTAGTTATTATGCAAAGGAGTTCTAGAATCTCTACATTTATCAGGGAATTCAGCTGAGTCTGGTTTATTAAGGAGCTCCTGTCACCCTTTTTATTAATTGGAGAACATTTCAGGCTTTCTCATACTACATTAACTAACCTAAATATTTACCCAGGGCTCTCTCTAAAGTAACAGGCCCTGACCCTGTATTAAGCCAATGTATTAAGCAGGGAATATATCCAGAACTTCTTTAAGTTACTTTCCAAAAATAACAAGTCTCTGAACATGCAGTACCCTTTAAAGCAATATTTAATCTGTGGGAGAATGTGGACTGTCAGTTTGGAACTACAAAAGCCATCAAAGTTTATATTTTGTATACAAGTGCCTATAAGTGACACTGTATTAATAAATGTGGTACCTCAGATCTCAGTTGAATTTGGGAGACACATTCATGCACTCATTCAAAGCACAAGGAGGTTGCCTGTTCTGATAGCAGCAACATTTAACAATGGTGAACCTAAGGCTGGGCAGCGAGGAAGGAAGAAAATTTATAATAGAGTGTATTGTTTTTAAAAAATAAGGTTATAATACAAATCATAATAAAAGGTGCTATTTGTCATTAAAACAGATTTCATTTTCCTGAGGATGAGGCCTTTACATTTTCAGACATTCATCATCACTTGTAAGTACTACCTCAGGTGACTAGAGAGTAGGGCAGGGAATCCGTACTACCCTCTGCTTTCCCTGGAATTATCCACACAGAGTGCAGGTCAGCGAGAGACCAAGTTGTCTTATCCCTGAGGCTGAAATCCTGGATGTTCTCAGGAGAATAATAATTGTGAAAAACAAGCTAGCAGCAAGTACATATCTAGCTCCCTGGGTAATTCCTCAAAGCCTACTGATGAGGCAAGTTTACAGGATCCACTCTCCCTGAGCCAGCATCTGACACCAACACCTCTGGCAAAGAGACACATGGCTGTAACTTACAAGTGTGGGCCAAAAGGGCGGGTTAGGAAAGGCTTGATGTGGTTTATCTCATAAGGGAAACAGAAGAGAGTTATGACCTCACCCTTTGCTTGGAGGCTTTACAGTGCCTTGGCAAATACACACTGGCCTTGGGGTTAAGCTTGTAGAAAGCCCATGTCAACAGAGGGAAACACTGTGACCACCTGTGTACTTTGGCTGTAATTGTGTGTATACAGCAAGTGTGTAAAAAGGCCTGGGAAAAGCACAGGAAAGCAGAAGTCAAGGTAGGTGAGGCTGAATAAGATGGCTCTTCTCATGATACTCATGAGTATCACCTAACCACACAGCTCATATGGTTTGGTGGACCTGCATAGGCTCACTGTAAAGTATTGTGAAACTCGAAGGAGGGAGGCTGCCAAATAGAACACTTTGGAGGGACCCCGAGGTCAGAGTTGAGCTGGACAAATTGTCTGAAGTGAAAAAATGGGGAAATGGGGAAAAGAATCTGAAACACCATTGAAGATGGGTTCTCAGGAGAGTTGAAGACCAAGTTACAAGAGAAACTGAACAAGAGTATTGAACTTGAATCAGAGTAGTCCCAAAGGCACAGGTGATTTCAGACTAATGGATATTGTGAATCAAGAAGGAGCTCCTGCCTCTGGTCTTTTTCATCAAGGGAGTGCTTATGTGGCAAGCAGGTGGCTGAGAGGCAGGAACATTTGTTTAATGGAGGTGTACAGACAACATCAACTCAGAAACCAAAATTTCTTATCTCTACACTCGAGAGTACTATTATAACTGGCTTTGGTTAGGCAACAATGTAAAAATAAAGCTACTTAAAAATGGATTAGAAAATTAATTATTACCCTATTACCATTCAATTCAGCTATACCTTGAAGAAGCTGAAAGGAAATCCAACTTTAGGAACATTTTCCATTGATAGGCAAAAACAAACTTGTGCAGCCATGAGTGTTCTTGGTTTTGTAGTCCTTGGTTTTTGACAGGTACACAGATTATGTTGCCTCTGGATTAACCAATAATAGTGTCATTCACTTACAGAATACTGCACAAAGGATTCAGGTGTTCTCACATCCATGCCCTTATTTTCTCCTATTAAGTCTGTGAGCTATTATCTAACTTAATAGATGAGGCTTCTTTTATAAATAGGATAACAGAACTAACTAATAAATAAAGGGCCAGAATCTAGTACCTCATTTCTATTACAACTAAGAAAATGAATTGTTTTGAGTCTTTTTTTTTTTAAAGATTTTGTTTATTTATTTGACAGAGATCACAAGTATGCAGAGAGGCAGGCAGAGAGAACAGGGGGAAGCAGGTCCCGATGTGGGGCTTGATCCCATGACCCTGAGATCATGACCTGAGCCGAAGGCAGAGGTTTAACCCACTGAGCCACCCAGGTGCCCCTGTTTTCTGAGTCTTAAAACAAACTCAGCACTATATTTTGGCCAGACATAGACTTTTTAGTGGCTTTCTCCGCCCCCTTTTCACCATACTTGGAAAAAATTGTTTGTGTAGATACATGGAAGCAGAACTTAAATGTTTTAATTTCATGCTGAGGGCAGATGGTTTATCAATACCCTCAGCCTGCAGTTACTCAGGCCCATTTCCCAAAGAATTGTAAACTTTTTAGAGTCAAGCAGTCATTTAGAATCTATTACCTTTGAAAGCAATTGGTCAACATTTACCAGACAAAGTATGGTCATACATCAAGTGGTCATCTGAGGCTTTGGAAGAATTCAAGTGTTCATACAAGTTTAGTTCCAAAGTTTCCTGATTATGGTCCCTGCACTTTTAATACTATTTTTCCACTAATATTGATTTCTTTTCATTATGTTTGTTGAAGTACAGAACTCACTTAAAATATGTAGTCAGAGCTCAAGGGCCCTAAGCCATCAAGAGGCCCCTAATACTGGGAGAATGTACATTCTATTCTGTTGGCAAAACAGGTAAGCATGGGGCTTACAGGGGCTGCACTGGTTAAAGGCCAGAAGAAAAGGCAATTACCTCACTGCATTTATCACAGTGGCATATCTGAGTGCTGAGAGAATAGTTTGAACCATATCTCAAGTAATTTAATTTTTAAAAAGTAGATATATACTTCTAGGCTTAATACCAGACTAAGAGAAGAGAGGGCAGAGATGTTCCTGGAACTACAAGTGGAAAAACTTATTTCAAACTTTTATTATCAGGTGGCAATAGAGATGAACTTTGGGTTTACCTCATCTCAGCTTTATTCATGGCAATAGCAACAAGATTAAGAAGCTGAGCTTATTGTTTAATTATTTTTAGTTTTCTTATGGTTTTCTTATTTTACTTATTTATATTCTTTGAAATTTTTATTGAAATTTCAGTTACTATATAGTGTAATATCGGTTTCAAAAGAATTAAGTGATTCGCCACTTATATATGACATCCAGCGCTCATTACAAATGCTCTCCTTAATCCTCATAACCCTTTTAACTTATTCCCCCCACCCTCCTCCTCTCCAGCAACATCAGTTTATTCTCCGTAGTTGAGTCTCTCATGGTTTGCTTCCCTCTTTTTCTTCTTCCCCTGTTCATCTGTTTTCTTAAATTCCACGAGTGAAGTCATTCAGTATTTGTCTTTCTCTGACTTATTTTCACTTTGCATAATATTCTCTTACTCCATTCACATTATTGCATATGGCAAGATTTCATTCTTTTTTTATGGCTGAGTAATATTCAATTTAGATCTCTAATCTTATGTGGAGATTTTACAGAGAAATGACTATTGGAAGCTGGATATATGTGAAGTCTAATTCCAAACTCTGGAGTGCTCAGTCTTGCTGAGCTATTGGATAAGGCAAGGTGTAGATAAATCACTGAGGTTCAATTTGAGAAACACATACTAAAATTCCTTGTCACCACCCCCCCCCCCCCCCCCCGCAAAATGTGTCTCTGCTTTATTAAGCCTTAGCATCATTTTTCTTCAGGATTTTTATAGGAAAGCTGGAATTCTTTGTTTGTTTAAGGTACAGCTAGTCTGGAGAATAATAGTTATTTTTTAAGAAATCCACTTATCTGATTGTTTCACAGATACCTACTAAAGACTATCAAAAAGACGAAGGTATGTCCTGGCAAAATTACTCTGTGGAAGTTTCAAAGTCAGCCATCATTTGGGGTAAGAGCACAACAGATTCTGAAGAAAAAAGTAGGAAACATGAAAACAGGAAATCCATGGGTTCAAGAGGAGGGAGGCTAGGAAACTGTGATAAGTGGGAATAATATTTGGAATTGATGACAGGGACTTTCATCTTGGGTGTTTTAGAAGTGTTCTGTTTAGAGGTGGGGACCTCAAATTATGCAACCTGAATTCTGGAGAGATAGGCTAGCTGGATGTCACAGGTACATAGATGACAGCTAAAGGCGGGAAAGAAGTGGAAGCCAGTCCGGGAATTTTGGTACAGTGAGAAGGCTGAGGGCCAATTATGAGTATTGGCAGCATTTATAGGGTGAGCTAGAGAAGAGCATTTCCATGGGTAGGAAGACAACCAGAAAGAGTCTTAGAAAGGACAAAGTGGTAAATAGTGTCAAATGCTGTGGGGGAGCTTAAACAAGACAATGGCTGAGGAGTATTATTTAGACTAGAGAATTAGCAAGGCACTGTTTCTGCAAGAGAAGTTTCAGTAGAGTTTTGAGGTCAGAATCCACATTCTAGGGGTAGAGGTATAAATAGTAACTGGGGAAGTAGAGGAGTGGCATACAATGGTTTACATTGTAAATTCAAAAACAGAATGCCTAGGTTTGAATCCCTGCTTTGGCCATTTAGTAGCTGTGCCCTTGGGTAAGTTATGAACCTCTTTGTACTTCAAGTTTTCCATCTGGAAAATGACAGTAGTAAAGGTTCTTAGTTCTTAAATGAGATTAAATGTAAAATGAGATTAAATGTAAAACACTTAGACTTGTACCTAGCTTATAGTATGTGCTATCTATAAATGTATTAGCAATTTTTCCTACTTTGCCTTAAAGAAGAAAATATGAGAAGTAAAGTTGAGAGATGTACTAGTTTTCTTTGGCAGCATAAAAAAATCCCTTCAAACTTTGAGGCTTAAAACAATAGTGGTTTATTATCTCACAGTAGGTCAGGAGGCCAGGCAGAGCTTGACTGAGTTCTCTGTTCCTCACAGTTGTGCAATCAGAGTGCTGGCTGGTTTGCATTTCTTTCTGGATGCTCTGAGAAAGAATCTATGTCCAAGCTCATTCAGGTTATTGTCAGGATTCAATTACTTGTGGTTATAGAACTGAAGTCCTTCTTCCTTGCTATCAGAAGGACTGAGGTTCTTCTTTTCTCGCTGTCCACTCTTAGAGGCAACCCACACTCCTTGCCATGTGCCATTTCAGTCTTCAAAGCCCAACAATAGTGAATTCACACATTAGATTTCTCTCACTTGCATGGTATGTGCTGGGTGGCTAGTTTGTGCAAGCACACCCTGAATGTACCTGTTAATTACTATCTGAGAATGTAGAGATCCCTGCTTTCCCTCTAAATTCCCATCAAGCAGAATATGAAGAATATGTTCAGTGTTCAAGGTTAGAGGGTCTTGGGGTGACCAACACAGAGCATCTCCCTTGTAACGAAGAGTGTAGATGGCAGGACTTAGGTCTTATTGAAACACCGTCTATGCAAGGAAGGAGAGGCTACAGATAATCGCTCTGTTAAGTGTCTACACTGTAAAAGTAGGCTCCATGTTTGGTGCTCAGAAACCCCAGCAGCAGATGCTTTGTCCAGTCTGCCACTCCTGGACTACCTGCATGTAAGTTCCCCTAATAAACCTGTGGTTCAATCACTATCTCCATGTGACCTTATCAGATTATCACGCACCCTTAACTTAGTGTCTGCTGAGGTGTGGTAACACATTTTACTTTTTTTCCCCCCTCAAGAAAAAGTACCATCCCTGCTAAGAGTTCATCTAATTATGTAAGGCTCATCAAAAATTATCTCCCATTCTTCAAGTCAGGTATACCATCTAACATAAGGGAATCACAGGAATGATATTCCGTTATATTCCCAAGTCTCTCCCATACTCATAAGGTAGATTATACAAAAGCATGCGTCATTAGGGTTCATCCTAGAGTTCTGCCTGTCCTAGCAGAAAGTTAAGTTTTGTGTGGGATAGATTGGTATGTTTGTAGGTAGAGGGCAAATAATCAGTGGAGAAGGAAACATCAAAGAAAATGGGGAAAAAGTGATTTTTTTTTTGAGAGTAATATTGTGAAAAGAAGTATTTATATAGGATATTGGGACAGAGCTAGCTGGGTAACATGGGAAGGAGCAGAAATATCTCTGAGAACATAGGAAAGATGGTTATAATGTATCACTGCATTATTTGATGGTTAGCAAACAATCCCAAACCTGTGGCATATAAAAATGACCAATTATTTTTCATGCATCTGCAGGGTCCAGCTGATTTTGGCTGAGCTCTCGCATGCATCTGTGATTCAACTGGTCTATTCACATATCTAAATGTTGCCTCTGCTCCATGGTTCACTCATTCTCTTTGTGGTATGAACAGGAAAACCCAGGCAAGTCCTTCTCATGGTGACAGTAGATGCACAAGATTTCTTGAGGCCTAGGCTCCTGTATACCACCATTTCTGCCTTATTCTATGTCTTAAACTAGGCATGTGTCTAGTCTAGTCTGAGCACAAGTCCACCACAGAGATATGGCAGCAGGGAAGAACTGACATCAATACAATCTACGAGAATGATAAGCACGTTTGGAAGCAGAACTATTAAGTGGTGTTGAAATTCACACTTAATGGCATCTAAGTTTTTGGTAATGGGAGAGGACTATGAAATTTAATTTTTTTTTCACTTTGGACATGAGGAAATGCACAAAAAAAATCTGACTGTTTAGAGAAGACAACAGTTTAGCTTGATTAAAGGGAGTCTAAAAGGGATTTGTGGTAAACTCAAACAATCATGTAAGGCTACATCAGAAAGCCCTTTAATATTAAGGTTAATATTAATATCTTCCCTCTAGATCCACTTTCTACCTCCTCATATCTATACCCACAGGAAACTGCCCTGTCTGGACTATTCTCCATTGGTCACTAGATTCTACTTAGATTCAGCCAATAGGAAACACTAGGGGTGATCATTGGGGGAAGGGAGTGGGGTTCGGGGTTTACTTTCCAGGTTTCTTCCCTGCAGACTGAGTCTTTCTACAAGGTCGCAGCCCCTGTAAGGCAACCCTCTGCATATGTTGCCACTTTGGGTTCTGGTAATTTCTTCTTCCTTTTGCCTTTTCAGGATTAGGGGTAGTGAGGCGTCCCATTTTCACTAGCCTTAAAGTCCTATATTACACTAGAATGGTTTCCTCACATGCTGCCCACACAGTATAATTTTTCTCAGCTTTCCTAAGTGGTCCAATTTTAGTATGTCACCTGTTTCCTGTTGGGATTCTGACTAATCTAGTTAAGGATTTGGGACTTCATTTAGTAAGCAACGAGAAACAAGAAAGTGTTAGGAGAGACCTATAAATTGAACTGTATTGTGGGAAGGTTAATATGAAAGCCACAAATAGAGAACATTATATGAGGAAGCAGACCACACAAGAGACTCACAACTGGCCAGATGAAAGGTTATGAGGGCCTACATCAGAGGCAGGGCTGTGGGAATGGAAAGGAGGAATGGGTGCAAAAACAACGGTGGGTGTAGAATGGATCAGTATCACAGTACTTGGTAGCATTTAGATGGTCAGGATGAAAGAGCAGGATATTTGCAAAATTTTTAGCCTGAGAACTAGGAGATGAGTAATACCATTAAGAAGAACCAGGGATCAAACCAGGGATCACAAAAGGATACAGTGTTCTAGTTTTGACATTTGGAATTTTCCATGTGATGTTCAGTGTCCTATATATAATTGGAAATGTTGAACTCAGGAGATAGATCAGGGCTGGGAGTAATTTGGAAGTTGTCCACAGAGATTCAACATTAATCAATTTGAGGTGCAGGGAAAGAAGCACATAGAAAGAAGGGAGAAACAAAATACATGGTCTAAGCTTGGTTTGGAAATACAATTGCTGAGTCTGGGAGGAGAAAGGGAGGAGGGTAGCAGATAAACATTAAACTGAAACAAAAGAGTCTGTGTATTTCAGCCCTTTAGTAAACTTTGAGAAACTAAATTTTTATGGATTAGGAAGTTGGCTACTTTGTTTTTGTTTTATTTTAAGGGCCAAGCCTCCTAGTGTGGGTTTTGGTTTCTCTCATGAAGGCCTTGGGCCAGGGGTGCCACTTATTTTTAAAAAGTGCAAACATTTTCTTACCTTGTTTTTAGACTTTTATAATTTGATCCCTTCCAATTGAACTATTTTTTTATTGTTTTGTGTGTGTGTGTCTGTGTGTGTGTGTGTGAAATACTATCACACCTGAGGACATATAAGCTACAGGAACAAGAGGGGTATTAGCAATCCATGTCCATGCAATTCATAATATCTTCTGAATATTGTTGCTATTTATCTTGCTTCTTTGCCTATATCCTTTATGGGACTTCATGTTATTCAATCAATGACATATTCCCATTGAAAAGAAATCTAAGTCAATGGAACATTATGTTTAGGTCTATAGGAGGAACAGTGGTTTGAAGATAACTTCTTTGGAAAATTCATTTGTGCAGTGAATCAAGCCCTTAATTCATTTATTTTGAATGTTTTCCTATCTATACCTATCTATAGACACTTTTAGAATTGGCTTTTGTTAAACTGATGCACACCTGACAGCACTTTTGCTTATTTGACTTTTTCTCTCTGCTACTATCAGTTGCATATCTCAGGGTGGGGTCTAAGCAGAGAGGAAATTAAAAGGACAAACAAGGAATGAGCTCATTGATACTAAACTGTTTACTTTGTGCTTAAGAAAATTTTTCACTTTGAGAAATAAGAGTTTTTAAAACAGAGCAGAGTAGGAAAACCCTGAGCTCACCTTATCCCATGGACACACCAAAGTAACAGCAGTATCTATGCAATTAACTCTGAAAATGACCCAAAGACTGTTAGAATAGATCTTCTGACGCTAATAGAGAAAAGGCTACATAGAAACGGGTATGAGGGGTAGAGACATGATTGAGAACCAAACCTCTGGCAAGATGTGCCACAAATAGGAGGCACACACAAGCATGGAGAAGCAAGAGAATTAGACCCCATACCAGTCACCCTTGACCCTGGGCACTCACACTGAGAATATGAGTCCCCATAATGTCCAATTTTTTTAAAAAAATCAGTGGTCTTAATTCTGGAGAGCTGGAGGGTAAGAGGGAGCAGAGTCTCTCGCTTAAGAAGGCAGCATACTGAGTAACTCACATGAGACACAGCATAGAAGTAGCAGTTTGAAAAGCACCTGTAGTATATGTGAAGGAGATTACTGACTAATCCTAGGACAGGTGAAGCAGGCAGGGATTTCCCTGGGAACAAAAGTAATGGCAGGAGCCATTTCTTTTCCTTCTTTCTGCCAGCCTTTGAGAGCCAGATGTTTGCAGGACCCAGTATTAACACTATCTTACTAATATCACACACCATCCCTGTTCCCCTATGAACCCCCCCCCCCCATTGAACATACCCACCTTTCCAGGCATCTTTCCAAAGCAGCTTTAACCATGCCATACTGGGCAAGCAGCCCCAGCTGGACTGGTGCCATTCCAAGTGACTCCTGTCCAGCCAATGTCCAACCAGAGATAAAGCCACACACCAGCACCCCTGCAGTTCCTGAAGCCAAACCTGTTAGCTGGCTGTGCAGGGAGCTGGTCTTGCCCTTCAGTGTGTCTGCAGAGAGGCTAATCACAAACAGTTAAACTGACTGCTGCCCTTGTACCTAACCAGTCAATGCATGATGCAGATAGGTCTCTCAACCATTCAGGGAGCAAACTCTCCTATAGTAGGTAAAGTGCCTGTAGTAGGTAAAGCAGGTCACTGAAACTAACTAAGGTGAAAGTGACTGCTGCCCAGTCACAATAGGAGGGCACACCTGAAGCACCTGGCTCTGGTGACCAGGGGGTATTCTGCTATACAGCACTGAAGGACTTGTGTATGAGGCCACTATTTTCAAGACCAAGAAATACAGCTGACCTACCTAATACATAGAAAAAACACAGACAAATTGAGGAGACAGAGGTTAAGTCCCAAATGAAAGAACAGGACAAAATTAAGAGCTAAATAAAATGGACATAAGCAATTTGCCTGATAAAGAATTCAAAGTACTGGTCATAAATATTCTTATTGGATTTGAAAAAATAATGGATGAACTCAGTGCAAACCTCAACAAAAAGATAGAAAATATTGAAAAGAACCGGTCAGAGTTGAAAAATTCAGGAACAAAAATACACTAGAGGAAATCAACACAAGAGTAGAAAATGTGGAACAGATCAGTAATTTGGAAAAAGCAGGGTAATGGAAACTGACAAAATTGAACAGCAAAGAGGAAAACAAACAAACAAACAAACCAACCAAGAGAGAAAGCATGGTTTATAGGAATTCTGTAACAGCATCAAGCATGGTAACATTCACATTATATGGATCCCAGCAAGAGAAGAGAGAGAGAAGGGAGCATAAGATTTATAGAGCTGAAAACTTCCCTCATCTGGGGAGGAAATAGATATCCAGATCCAGAAAGCATAGAAAACCTCCAACAAGATAAACTCAAGGAGAGCCACATCAAGACAATGATAATTAAAATGGCAAAAAAGTAATGGTAAAGAAAGAGTCTTAAAAGCAGCAAAAAAAAAAAAGTTACATACAAGGAAAACCCCATAAGGCTATTTGCTGGCCTTTCAGCAGAGACTGTGCAGGTCAAAAGAGAGTAACATGAAATATTCAAAGGACTAAAAGGAAAGGAACCTGCAACCAAGAATACTATACTCAGCAAGGTTATTATTCAGAATAGCAGGAGAGATAAAGTTTTCCAAACAAAATTTATTTATTTATTTATTTATTTATTTATTTATTTTTAAAGATTTGTTTATTTATTTGAAAGACAGATCACAAGTAGGCAGAGAGGCAGGCAGAGAGAGAGGAGGAAGCAGGCACCCTGCTCAGCAGAGAGCCCGAGGCGGGGCTCGATCCCAGAACCCCAGGATCATGACCTGAGCCAAATGCAGAGTCTTTAACCCACTGAGCCACCCAGGCGCCCTGTCCAAACAAAATTTAAATGAGTACATCACCACTGAACCAGACTTGGAAGAAACATAAAGGGAATTCTTTAGAATTAAGAAAATTAAGAAAAGGAAATATTTCAAAGGTAAAAAGCATACATGGTAAAATTAGATCAATCATTTACAAAGCCAATATAGAAATTAAAATATAAAAGTAGTAAAGTCAATTATATTTATAAAAATTAGCCAAGTGGGTACATAAAATAAAAAGAGGCAAAACATGACATCATATACATAAAATGTGGAGGGGAGAGTAAAAATGTAGTGCTTTTAGATGTATTTGAACTTAAGGAACCATTAACTTAGTATAGACTGCTATATACATTAAGATGTTATATATGAACCTAATGGTAACCACAAATTAAAACATAGGATACACAAAAAATAAAGAGAAAAGAATCCAAGCATAGGCCATGAAATCACAAGGGAAGAGAATAAGAAGAAAGGAACAGAAGAACTATAAAAACAACTAGAAAACAAAATGGCAGTACATACCTATCAAAAATCACTTAAATATAAATAGACTAAGTGCTACAATCAAAAGAAATAGGGAGACAGAATAGGTAAGAAAAAAAAAAAAGACCCATCTACATGTTTCTAGAAGAGACTCACTTCAGATCTAAAGACACATACATACAAAAAGAAGGGATGGAAAAACATATCATTCAAATCGAAGCAACAAACAAACAAAGAAGGCAGGGTAGCAACACTTAGACAAAATGAACTTTAAAACAAAGACTGTAGAAGGAGACAAAGAAGAACAGTACATAATGATAAAAGAAACAATCTAACAAAAGGATATATCAACTGCAATTATCTATGGACCCAACATAGGACTCTCTAAACATAAAGCAATATTAATAGACATAAGGGAAAAATTGATAGTAATACAATAATAATAGAAGACTTTAACACTTCACTTACATCAATGGAAAGATCATCCAGACAGAAAATCAGGAAGCAAACAGTGGTTTTAAATGACAAATTAGGCTAGATGGACTTAATAGATAGATACTGAATATTCCATCCAAAAACAATACATTCTTTTTAAGTGCACATAAAACATTCTCCAATGTGCCAAAGAAATCAAAGATGAAATAAAAAAATACATGGACACAAATGAAAGTTAAAACCTAAGGATTTAAAATCTTTGGGATGCAGCAAAAGCAGTTCTAGGAGGAAAGTTTGTTGTAATATAAGCCTACCTCAAGAAGAAAAGTTTCAAACAACCTAACGTTATACCTAAAGGAACTGGAAAAAGGAATAAGTGAGCCCAAGCCCAGAAGAAGGAATGAGAAATATAAGAGTGGAAATATGAAATGGAGACTTAAAAAATAATAGAAAAGACCTATGAAACCAAGAACTAGTTCTTTGAAAAAAAAAAAAACAAAAAACAAAAAACATAATTGATAAACCTTTATCCAGACTCAATAAGAAGTAGATGACTCAAATCAAAAATGAAGAAATAACCAAAACCACAGAAATATAAAAAATTATAAGATAATATTATGAAAAGTTATATATCAACAAGCTGAATAACCTAGAAGAAATGGATAAATTCTTAGAAGCATATAATTATCTATAATCGAGTCAGGAAGGAATAGAATATCCGAACAGATTAATTACTGGTAATGGAATTGAACCAGTAATCAAAACAACTTCCAACAAACAAAAGTTCAGGACCAGATGGCTTCACAAGTGAATTCTACCAAATATTTAAAGAAGAGTTAATACCTATTCTCCTCAAAATATTCCAGAGAATACAAGAGGAAGGAAAATTTCCAAATTCATCCTACAAGGACAGCATTACTCTGATACCAAAAATGGACCAACACACTACAAAAAAAGAAAAGAGGTCAATATCTCCGATGCACATAGGTGCAAAAATTTTCAACAAATATTAACAAACCAAATCCAAGAACACATTAAAATATAATTCACAGTAAATCAAGTGGGATTTATTTCAGGGATGCAAAGGTGGTTCAATATTTGCAAATCAATTAATGTGAAATATATTAACAAAAGAGTAAAAATGACATGATCATCTCAATAGATTCAGAAAGAACATTTGACAAAATATGACATCTGTTGGTGACAAAAGCTCTCAACAAAGTGGGGCCAGAAGGAACATAACTCAACATAATAAGACCATATATGAAAAACCTACAGCTAACATCATACTCAATGGTGAAACAGAGCTTCTCCTCTAGATTATGAAAAAGACAACGATGTCCACTCTCACTGCCTTTATTGGAAGTGTTGGAATTCCTAGCTGCAGCAATCAGACAAGAAAAATAAAAGGCATCCATATTGCTAAGGAAGTTGAACTGTCACTATTTGCAGATGACGGCATACTATATACAGAAAACCCTGAAGACTCCACCAAAAAAAAAAAAAAAGAAAGAAAAAGAAACCCAAGTATTAGAATTGATCAATTCAGTAAAGTTGCAGGGTACAAATAAACATACAGAAATCTATTGCATTTCTGTACACTCATAAAAAAGTACCATAAAGGGAAATTAAGTTTTCCCATTAACAATTAAACCAAAAAATGATATAATACTTAGAAATAAATTTGACCAAGGAGATTAAAGACCTATACTCACAAAACTGTAAGACACCAATGAAAGAAACTGACGATGATAACTACGAATGGAAAGATGATACACCATTCTCATGTACTGGGAGAATTAATATCATTAAAATGTCCATAGTACCCAAAGCAATCTACAGATTCAATGAAATACCTATCAAAATACCAATTGCATTTTTCAAATAATTTAACATTTTCAAATTTTAGGTTTTATGGATCCAAAGAAGACTTCAAATAGCCAAAGCAAACATATGAACAAAAATCAAACTTGGGTGTATCATAATCCTAGATTTTAAGATACACTACAAATCTATAGTAATAAAGATGGTAGGGTACTGACACAAAAATAGACATGTAGTTCAATGGAATGGGAGATTGAGCCCATAAATAAAACCATACCTAGATGTTCAATTAATCTATGACAAAGGAGGCAAGAATATACAATGGGGATAGACTACATACTCCATAAATGGTATTGGGAAAAGTGGACAGCTACATGCAAAAAGATGAAACTAGACTACTTCCTTACTTCATGCACAAAAATAAAGTCAAAATGGATTAAAGACCTAAATATGAAACCTGAAATCATATAACTTCTAAAAGAAAATATAGGCAAGTAATCTCTTAAGACACTCCTCTGTGCAACATATTTATGGTTCTGTATCCTGAGACAAGGAAACAAAAGCAAAAGTAAACTATTGGGACTACACCAAGCTAAAAGGCTTTTGCACAGCAAAGGAATCCATCAACAAAATAAATGGCAACCTAGTGAATCAGAGAAGATATTTATAAATGATATATTCAATAAGGGGTTAATATCCAAAATATATTATGAACTCATAAAACTCAACAAAAAACAAATAGTCCAATTAAAAAATTTACAGAGACCTGAATAGACATTTTCCAAAGACAGCATAGATGGCCAACAGAAAAAGTGCTCATCACTAATCATCAGGGAAATGCAAATCAAAACCACAATGAAATATTACCTCACATCAGTCAGAATGATTATTATTAAAAAGACAAGAAATAACAAATGTTGATGAGGACATGGAAAAAAAGGAACCCTCTGCACTGTTGGTGAGAATGTAAATGGGTGTAGCCACTGTAGAAAAAGTTGTATTTTCCTCAAATTATTAAAAATAGAAATGCCGTATAATCCAGTAATTTCACTACTGGTTGGTTATACCCAAAGAAAGCAAACACTGGTTTGAAAAGATATATGCACCCTTATTGAAGCGTTATTTACAATAGCCAAGATATATGGAAGTAACCCAAGTATCCATTGATATTTAAAATGGATAAAACAGAGAGTGTATCTATCTATCTATCTATCTATATATATGTGTGTGTGTGTATGTGTGTGTATATAGATACACACACACATATATAAAAGGAATATATATAAAGGAATATTGCTCAGCCATAAAAAGAATGAGATCTTATCATTTGTGACAACATAGTTAGACCTACAGTAAATTATAGGTGAAATAATAAGTCAGAGAAAGACAAAAAGAATACCATATGATTTCACTTAAATGTGGAATCTAAATAATTAAAAAATGAACAAAAACAAGATTTTTTAACATGATTTTATTTATTTATTTGACAGAGAGAGAGATTGAGCATGAGCAGAGGGAGCGAGACAGAGAAGCAGGCTTCCTACCTTCGATCATGACCTAAGCCACCCAGGTGGCTCCAAAACAGATTCTTAAATACACGGAACTGGTGCTTGCTAAAAGGCAGGTTGGTGAAGGATAGGTAAGACAGATAAAGGTGATTAAGAGGTGTAAATGTCCAGTTATAAAGTAAATAGGTTATAGTTAAAGAAATATAAATTAAAATATAGAGAATATAGTTGATAATATTGTAATAACACTGTATGATGACAGATAGTGACTACACATTGTGGTGAGAATTCAGTAATGCATAAAATTGTCAAATCAACATTTGTACTCCTAAAACTAATCTAAAATTATATGCCAATTATATTTCAATAAAGAATACGGAAATAAAATATTTTAAAATTAAAAATAATTTTTCACTTTGTATTTCAGATAACTAAGTACTTTCAATGATTTGGGGATAGTAGGGGGGAACTTGCATTTGTTACATCTCTACAATAAGTACATAACTTGAATCAGCAAATCCAATATGTGTTTTTTACTTTTATTTTTCAAAAGATTTTATTTATTTATTTGTCAGAGAGGGTGAGGGCGCACAAGCAGGGGGGTACCAGCAGGCAGAGGGAGAAGCAGGCTCCCGGCTGAGCAGGTAGCCAGATGCAGGACTCATATCCCAGGGCCCTGGGATCATGACCTGAGTCAAAGGCAGACGATTAACCAACTGAGCCTTCCAGGCATCCCAAGATGTGGGGTTTAATTAATTAGTTAATTAATTAAAAAGTTTAATTCCAGTTCAGAATTCTGGGGCAAACTAACACCAGGTCCCAAGGAGAGAAGAGTCACAAAGAACTGCTGCTAATGGTCCTCTCTCATTTGTGCACCTAGCACAATTGATAAATGTTTGAGTAAAGTGCAGTTCTACTTCTGTATCTATAATAAAGTGGCTTTTTTTTTTTTTTTTTTTTTGTGGAGATACTTCCTTTCTCCAGCATCATTTGCTAACACCAATTCCTATACTGAAGACAAGGTCCTTGGTCAGGGTTTAATCACTGATTCAGGAATGTGAACCTGCTTTTTTGTTTTCTGTGTGTCGGATCTGGCCTCCATGTTAAGAACACCGTCCTCTCATACGGCATGTGGAATTCAACTTAGGGTGGAAACAAGAAAGCGTTAAATCATCTGTTGAAAATCCTAAGCAATTCAAAAGTCAAAACATACTACATGAGGTATTTTGGTTTTGAGTATACATCTATCCCACTTGTGAGATATTATGTGTGATGCTATGTTGAAATTAATTCAGGCTCATGTGACTGGTTGGATTTGGCAAGGCTTACTTTAAATGTGGAGTTAAAAAATGTATTTCCAGATCCAAATATATTTGCAGATAATATATAGCTAGCTACGCCAAAAGCATTTGCATTTTAAAAATACAATTTAAAAAATATTTAGCTCTCCAGTGAGAGGTGGTTTAGAACAATGAGGAGCAATTTGTTGTATGAGAGCAGTGCACTCAAACTTGTGAAATCTGTTCCATATTAGTTCTAGGAACTTGGACAGAAGATAATACTTTGAGTCTTCACTTCTTTAATTGTCAACAGGATGAGTGATATTTTCCCTAGGCACCTTTGATATAGAAAAAATCAAAATGTGATGATGTGTTTGATAAAGTATGAAGTTTTATACCTTATTTACCAGTAATACTTACAGAACATTTATGAAACACTATGCTAGGATTAATAGGCTTTGTATAAACAAAGATAAATAATACATCTGCCTGCTAAGAATGTGTGATCTTATATAGTCAGTGTACAGGAAAACAGACATGTGAAGAAAAAATACAATTTATTGTAAGTATTTGTGAACAGGATACAGTAGAAATTTTAACGAGTCAATTTAGTTGGAGGAATCAGGAAAGGATTTCCACAAAAAGTGATCTGAGTAGGTGTTTCCAGACTGAGGGAAATAAGAGAGTGCTGTTGGTAGATATTCTTCCCAGCTGAGGCCAATATGAACAAAGGTGCATAAGGATGAAATAGCGTGGCTCATTAGAAGAACAATAAAACTACATATGTAGTTTTTGTTTTTCTGCTCTTGACTCATTTGTATCAGATTACATTAATAGATATGGTGAGGATATTCAGTCAAATACCAATAAGACCAAGGGGGTGATGAAATATTTATGAGAGTACATAGAATATGTATCAACTTTTATTCCTGTCTTCTCTGGATATATTCTAAATGGCAACCAAAACTGCAAGTGTGAGATTTAGAATGGATTTCATGATATGATATAGAATTTTGGGCAGGGTCTCGAGAATGCTAGGTATATAAAAGGCATCATTTGTTACATTTGCTAGAAGTTTATTTAGAAATAAAGTGATTTTTCAAGGCATTCATTTACTACAACTATATATGTGAGGAAAAACATGAAATCATGAATTAAAAAAATACTCATTACCAAAAATAAATTTAAAGTGTGATGAATATTTTCTCCTCCTTGTACAGCTGCTCCTAGTGTCTCCCACAAAACAGTTCAAATAAAATATTTTTATACTAGGTGTGTGAAAAATGACCTATGGAATCTTGTTCAATTGCATCATATATCTTAACAGGTGGCAGACATTTTTACTTAAAAATCCCTTCCTGTGTAGATTATTGTACTTCCCATTCTGATAATGTTTTCCAAGTCTCAGGGGATTCTATATATTATAACAGAGTCCATTTCTCAAAGAAATAGGGCCATATTGTCTACCATCTCTGTTTCTGATCTCCTTTTCCAGAAAAATACTCATTTTAATTTGTCCCCTGAGATTTAAAAATTCTCCAAGAATTCTCCATTCCTTCTTCATGAGCACATCACCACCTAATTATACTTCCATTCTATTACTGGTAGTTCTCTAGTCATCCTTCTTAGTTCTTTCTCTCCCCCCCCCCCACTTTTTTACTTGTTTGGGTCACTTTGTCATATTCCCAGTTTTCATCTGAGTGGACTTTGGTCACAACTGAGTCGCTGAGTTACTTCCTTTTCTTAAATATCATATTGAAACAAAATTATTGGAAAGATTGAAAGGAAGCGTGTCATTTTCAGCTGGTAAGGTCAAGTTTTCTGTTGGGATTTAAAGTCCTTTACATTTTATTTTCTCTTCTTATGTTAACCTTTTGGAAATAAAGGTAGGGAGAGGTACATCTCAAAAATGAGAACTTTGTTAAATGGCAATTACAGTTCCTCTAATATTTTTATGAAGATCAATTTCTACTATTACTTTCAAATTAATTTTAGAACATTTTTCCATATCATGTACATGCCATATTATATTATATAATTTATTATATATATTTGCCATATTGTATCAATCTGTCATATTGAACTTTACTTATAAATCAAAGAAATCCTTTAGATGAACATAAAAATTTTTAATTGAAGAATAAGGCAGACTTTTATCTAAGAGAGCTGTCTCATCAAACTCAAAGATCATTTCAATCTCACAAGGGACCAGAATCAGGAACTGGAGGATGTCAAGAATCAAAGTTATTTTCTCTGTGTGACATGATTATTTTTCTTTACTTCTCTGCTTGTGTGTCACAATTTTCTTTCCTCCTTTGGACTGGATTTAATTATCTGTGTGCATAACAGAAAATGCCTGCTTTAGTCCTTCGTAATATCCCATACCATGAGTACGACAGAAGCTATGTTATTCTGTGACCAATTTCAATAATGAAATATTGATGATAATTTAGAATTTAGATATGGAAAGGAAAATTTCAAAAGTAGGGGCAGAATTGAAAATAAGCAGGGAAAACTTTTTGACAGGAATAAATTATGGAATAATTATAAATTTGGAATAAATTATAAATTTATAAAAAGCTGTGATGAGATAGTTTTAAATGTTAATCAATTTAGGTTTGGTGAGAGTAAAGTTCATTTAGAAGGGTAGTACTATGATTACTTACAGACCAGCTTATAGTAGCATGTGAGCAGAGAGCCTAGCCACTGGTTCTGCCTGTCTTCTGAACAAAACAGGTGAACTCATCTGGTCAGGAAATTCATGTGTGGTTCTGCCTGATTTGGGTTCCTAAACAAGCCCATTCTGCCATCCTGCCTAGCCAGTGAAGCTAATTCATAGCCCCACTTATTATTGAGTATATATACCTAGTCTCACCTGACTGAGAAGCCTGGCCAGAGAATCCAGGGAACCATGGAGTCCTTTCTTTAGCTATGCTCAGGCAGGGAACAAAGCCAGCCCTCAAAAGACCCTGATAGCAAGTGTTCCATCTACCCAAGGATACAACCAGTTGAGCCATCTAGAACCCCAAGCTGAGTTACCTGATGGAGGTCTCTGCTAAAGTGAACCAAAGAACCTGAGAAAGGATACCACTTACTCAAATATATGATACCAAGGTAGAAAACTACAGACCACAAATCTGTAGTTAATCAAAAATCAGTTAAACGTAACATTACCAAAGGTAACTTATATAGCTCATATAACTGACTCTAAAGTAATGAAGATCTATGAACTTTCAAAGAATTCAGAAAAAAATTATCTTAGAGGAATTCAGTGAACTATAAGAACACAGAGAAATTTAAATAAAACTAATAAAGCATGAACAAAATGAAACAAAAGAAGTCATTATATAATGATAAAAGTGTCAATCCATTGGGAAGCTAGAATTGTAAATTGTAAATGTATACACCAAACATTGGAGCACCTTAATATATAAAGCAAATACAACAGAAATAAAAGGAGACAAAAAGCAATACAATAGTTGGGAACTTTAATATTCCACTCTTAACAATGGATACATTAACCAGATAGTGTCAAGAAGAAAACAGACTTAAACAGCACTATAGACCAAATGGACCTAACAGACAAATACAAAACATTTCATACAATGAAAGCAGAATACATATACTTCTCACAAATGCATGGAACATTTTCTAGAATAGACCATATGTGAGGCTACAAAACAAGTCCTAGCAAATTTAAGAAGACTAAAGTCATAGTAAGAATATTTCTTGACCATATGGTATGAAATTAGAAATCAATGGAAGGAAAACTGGAAAATTTGCAAATATGTGGAAATTAAACAACACTCTCCTGAAAAACCAATGAATCAAAGAAGAAACTAAAAGGAAAAAGTATCTTGAGGCTAAGGAAAATAGAAACAAAATATCAAACTCTATGAGAGAAACAGTTCTAAGAGAAGTTTATAGCTCTAAATTCTTACATTAATAGATTTCAATCTCATTTTACACCTGAAGGAACTAGGAAAAGAAGAACAAACTAAGCTCAAAGTTACCAGAAGGAAGGAAATAAAGATCAGAAAAGAACTGAAATAACAGAAAATAATAAAAAAAGATTAATAAAACTAAGAATTGATTCTTTGAAAAGAAAATTGACAAATCTTTAGTTGGACTAACCAAGAAAAAAGGGAAAGGACTCAAACCAATAAAATTACAAGTGGAAGAGGAGACATTACAACTCATACCATAGAAATACAAAGAATCATGAGACTACCATAAATATATGACAAAAACTGGAAAACCTAGAAGAAATGGATAAATTCCTAGAAATATACAACCTGCCAAGACTAAATTAGGAAGAAATATGAAATCTGAGCAGACTAATAATAAGGAGATCAATAATCAAAAGCCTTCCAAAAACAAAAAAAGCTAAGGACTAGATAGTGTCACTGGTGAATTCTAGCAACCATTTACAGAAGAATTTATCCCATTCCTTCTCAAATTTCCAAAATTTTGAAAAGGTGGGAGGAGACGCTTCCAAACTCATTTCACAAGGATAGCATTTATTCTGATACCAAAGTCAAATAAGGAACTACAAGAAAAGAAAACTATAGACCAATATCCCAGATGAATATAGATGCATAAATTCTTCAGTTACTAGAAAACCTAATTCAGCAGCAAATTAAAAGGACTATACACCAAGATTAAGTGGTTTCATTCTGGGACACAAGGATGTTTCAATATAGAGTAAATTAATAAGCCATACTAATGGAATGAAAGATGAAAATCATATGATACTCTCAGTGGATGCAGGAAAGGTACTTGACAAAATTCAACATCTGTTCAAGATAAAAAGAGTCAAAAAATTAGGCATAGAAGGAATAACTCTATGATAAAAGCCATATATGATAACTCCATATCTAACATCATACTTAATGCTGAAAGGTTGAAAGCCTTTCCTCCAAGATCACAAGTAAGACAAGGGTGTCTACTCTCACCACTCCTTTTCAACATACTGGAAGTCCTAGTCAGAGAAATCAGGCAAAAAACTATAAAAGACATCTAAATTGGAAAGGAAGTAGTAATTTTTTTTCTAATCACAAATGACAGGACACATTTGACAAGAAAACCATGAATACTCAATGGAGAAAAGATAGTCTCTTCAATAAATGGTGCTCGGACAACTGGACAGTCACATGTAAAAGAATCAAAGTGGGCCATCATCTTACATTAAAATTAACTCAAAATGGTTACAGACTTAATTGTAAGACTTGAAACCACAAAACTCCTATAAGAAAAAATAGGGAAAACACTTCTTGTTATGGGTCTCAGTAATGATTTTTTGGCCAGAATACTTAAGGCACAAGCAACAAAAATCAAAATTATGTAAGTGGTACCATATCAAATTAAAAATCTTTTGCACAGCAAAAGAAATGATAAACAAAATGAAAAGGCAATTTATGTGATGTGAGAAAATACTTGCAAACTATACTTCTCATAAAGATTAAAATATGTAAAGAACACATAAAACTAATCAGCAAAAAAATAATCTAATTTAAAAATAGGCTAAGGACCTGACTGGATATATATTTTTAAAAGACATACAAAAAAAAGTTTAGGACAAAATAAATATTGGCAATAAACTTTAAAAAAAGGATATACAAATGGTCAACAGGTACATTGAAAAGTCCTCAATATCTTTAATTAGGGAAATGCAAATTAAAAAACCACAATGAGAACCACAATGAGATATCACCTCACACCTGTCAGAATAACTCATCAAAAACACAAGTAGTAATGAATGCTGGTGAGAATGTGGAGAATAGAAAACCCTGTGTACTGTTGGTGGGAAAATAAGCTGATGCAGGCATTATGGAAAATACTATAAAAGTTCCTAAAAAATGTAGAGATAGCACTACATTGTGATCCAGCAATTTCACTTCTGGACATTATTCACAATAACTAAAATAAGGAACAACCTAACTTGAGAGATGAATGGCTAAAAAGATGATACACACACACACACACACACACACACACACACACACTTATGGATATACATATATCCATAGAATACTATCCAGCCATTAAACACACACACACACAAAACCACATTCTCCCATTTGGATGGATATTGAGGGATTGTGAAACAATCTAGAGAGAGAAATACTGCATGATTTTACTTAGGGGTGGAATAAAAGAATAATCTCATAGAAATAGACAACAGATTTGTGGTTTGTCAGAGGCAAGGTATGAGGAATTGGGGAATTGGGTGAAGGTGATCAAAGGCATAAAATTCCATTTAGAAGATAAGTTATGGAGGTGTAATATACAACATGAAGACTAGATCTTAAAAGTCCTCTTCCCAGGAAAAAAGATTGGGTGACTAGGTGAAGTGATGATGTTAACTTATTGTGGTAATCATTTTGCAATATATACATATACTAATGTTTGTATACGTTTAAGGTATACAATGTTACCTGTCAATTGTATCTGAATAAAATTGGAAAAAATTAAAAATCAGGCCACTGAATTCCAAGGACAGTGAAACTCAAAAGAGGGAAAACAAATATAACACAGACACATCAAAACCATAAATAAAATTATTTTACTAGATAAAAGCAAACAAAAAAATCTGGTTGTCCAAATATCTACTAAATTTTTGAAATACAGAGCGCCTGGGCGGCTCAGTCATTAAGCATCTGCCTTCAGCTCAGGTCATGATCCAGGGGTCCTGGGATCGAGTCCCACATCAGGTTCCTCAAGGAGCCTGCTTCTCCCTCTCCCACTCCCCATGCTTGTGTTCCCTCTCTGGCTGTTTCTGTCAAATAAATAAATAAAATCTTTAAAATAAATAAATAAATAAATTCATTCATTCATTCATTCTTGAAATGCTCTTATAATAAACTAGCAAGGGGGTTCTTGGAAATGCTGAAAGTGTACATGAGATGTTTTTCAGAAAGATTATTTTAAACATGATACATATCTTCTGATATGCTTCAACTTTGAGTCCTAAGTGGGATCATTACCTTAGAATTGAACCATTTACTGACAAGGCAGCAGCCTGGGGTTCGATAGCAACCTGTATAAGTTCAAAATGTTTTAATTATTGGCCAAAGCAACATTCCTTTTGGGTGAAAGTATTCATTTCTTTGTAAATTTTGTTTTTTATTCTGAAGTATCAATTTTTGTTATGATGGAAATTATTTTTCATTTTAAATAGTGCCATAAATCTAACTCCTTGTTATCACAGGGTTCAAAATGAGGAAGTAAAATTGATTTGACTTTGGTAAAATTTTGACTTTGACCTCAGCAAACAATACAAATGAAAAAAATAATTTGGTCAAAGGAAGGACAGAAGAAATAAAAGGAGAAGAGAACAGGTTAACTTTTATACCCATAGTAACATATTCCTGAAAATGAGTTTTCTACTTCAGTTGACTATCTAAAATTTGGTTGAATTAGATTTGAAATTTTCAGTAAAATTATAGATCCTCTCCACCGAGTATATTAGGCATCTTAATTATTGAAACAGAAATTTGCAAGAAATATGTAATTTATATATTTATGTATTGTTCATTATTTATACATAATAGAAGAAAATGGAAAATACGTATTCTTTAAGAGTTCCTCAGTATAGGGGCACCTGGGTGGCTCAGTGGGTTAAAGCCTCTGCCTTCAGCTCCGGTCATGATCCCAGGGTCCTGGGATCAAGCCCTACATCGGGCTCTCTGCTCAGCGGGGAGCCTGCTTCCTCCTCTTTCTGCCTGCCTCTCTGTCTACTTGTGATCTCTGTCAAAAAAAAAAAAAAAATCTTAAAAAAAAAAAGAAAAAAGAAAAGAGTTCCTCGGTATATTTATTTTGTATGTGTGGGCTTTGTTTCTCAGTTTTTACATAATATTCTTTATTGCAAAGTTCTAAATTACTTGAGTGTATTTTAGCATTTTTCTGTTACATAGTATAACAGCTTTAGGTTTGTCAATTAGTAAAATGTCCAGTGTATTATCTAGAATTCATTTGGTTTAAATCACAGCCTTTTAATTCATCCTTTGTAATTAATTTCAAAGGTTTAGTTTATATTTGCAGTTTAAAATTATTGTATATTCTTACATACTTAAGCAGATGAAAATTTTCATGTGTAATTATGCTTAATTAACACATAGATGTGTTGCATTTACTATGAATACCTTTCTAAGTATTTTAAGAATTATAAAGATAAACTAGAATGGATCCTCCTCTTAAAGTGTATACAGTATCTTAAGGAAAATAAGATCTGCATAAGTAAAATTAGTACAAAGTAGATATCGAAATGTGCTACAAAATATAGGGTGATAACAGAACAGAGAGAATTTCAACTCTCCTGGAAGCATAAAAATGTGCCCTTAGAAGATACCACCTATCAGCACATTTTTGAAGGGTAGGTACAATTGTGACTGGTGATGAAGCAAAAGCTTTCTGGTTAAGCTGAATGAGCAAAGGGGTGGGATTCCATGGGAGAAAAAATGAACAAGTAGTTCAAGCAAACATGGGAAAAAGGTAAGGCTGGAAGTTTGCTTTGATCAATACCATGATGTGCTAGAGCTGGCCTTTGAGAGCTGTTAAATTTTCAAGAATTTTGTTAGATAGCTGACATCATTTTGGTAACATAAAATTAGCCCTGATAGTAGGAATATTTACACATGGAAATTGTTAAATGCTACAAATCAGGGCTGGGACTTCTTTTATTTGGAAAGTCTGTTAAACATTAACTGGCATACCACTAGATCCATCTGGGCTTGAATGGCTGATTCTCAGTATAATTCATTTTATAATACTGGGTTTTGAAATAAGTTTTATTACTTTGAAGAAGATACTTTTGGAAAAGAAAATGGTTAGTTAGGTATAAGGAAGAGGTAAATATAAGAAAGTTTCCTGAAAACAGGAACATTTTATTATGGGAGATAAAAGCCATAAAGTCATCTATCACATTAAATAGTTCCAAGACAGAAGAAAAGATGATTGGTGATGTAGGACTCATTGAAGTGATTGAAGAATCTAATATATATAAATATGACAAGTTTTAACAAAAAGCAAAGAGCATTAGTTATTGCAGTAAGTGAACAGTTCATTGTAAAAGCCCACTGGTTTGACAACACATAGTTCACATCACTGCTAGTCCTGGAGGAGAGGGAATGAGCTACTGTTAGTGGTTTCATCTTTTTTTTTTTTTAATAATTTTATTTTTTATAAACATATATATATATATATATTTTTTCCCCCAGGGGTACAGGTCTGTGAATCTCCACGTTTACAAACTTCACAGCACTCACCATAGCACATACCCTACCCAATGTCCATAACCCCCCCCAACCCCCCTCTGCCCAGCAACCCTCAGTTTGTTTTGTGAGATTAAGAGTCACTTATGGTTTGTCTCCCTCCCAATCCCAACTTGTTTCATTTCCTCTTCTCCTACCACATTAACCCCCCATGTTGCATCTCCTCTCCCTCATATCAGGGAGATCATATGATAGTTGTCTTTCTCCGATTGACTTATTTCGCTAAGCATGATACCCTCTAGTTCCATCCATGTTGTCGCAAATGGCAAGATTTCATTTCTTTTGATGGCTGCATAGTATTCCATTGTATATATATACCACATCTTCTTTATCCATTCGTCTGTTGATGGACATCTAGGTTCTTTCCATAGTTTGGCTATTGTAGACATTGCTGCTATAAACATTCGGGTGCACGTGCCCCTTCGGATCACTACGTTTGTATCTTTAGGGTAAATACCCAGCAGTGCAATTGCTGGGTCATAGGGTAGTTCTATTTTCAACATTTTGAGGAACCTCCATGCTGTTTGCCAGAGTGGTTGCACCAGCTTGCATTCCCACCAACAGTGTAGGAGGGTTCCCCTCTCTCCGCATCCTCGCCAGCATCTGTCATTTCCGGACTTGTTAATTTTAGCCATTCTGACTGGTGTGAGGTGGTATCTCATTGTGGTTTTGATTTGTATTTCCCTGATGCCGAGTGATATGGAGCACTTTTTCATGTGTCTGTTGGCCATCTGGATGTCTTCTTTGCAGAAATGTCTGTTCATGTCTTCTGCCCATTTCTTGATTGGATTATTTGTTCTTTGGGTGTTGAGTTTGCTAAGTTCTTTATAGATTTTGGACACCAGCCCTTTATCTGATATGTCGTTTGCAAATATCTTCTCCCATTCTGTCAGTTGTCTTTTGGTTTTGTTAACTGTTTCCTTTGCTGTGCAAAAGCTTTTGATCTTGATGAAATCCCAATAGTTCATTATTGCCCTTGCTTCCCTTGCCTTTGGCGATGTTCCTAGGAAGATGTTCCTGTGGCTGAGGTCGAAGAGGTTGCTACCTGTGTTCTCCTCAAGGATTTTGATGGATTCCTTTCTCACATTGAGGTCCTTCATCCATTTTGAGTCTATTTTCGTGTGTGGTGTAAGGAAATGATCCAATTTCATTTTTCTGCATGTGGCTGTCCAATTTTCCCAACACCATTTGTTGAAGAGGCTGTCTTTTTTCCATTGGACATTCTTTCCTGCTTTGTCGAAGATTAGTTGACCATAGAGTTGAGGGTCTATTTCTGGGCTCTCTATTCTGTTCCATTGATCTATGTGTCTGTTTTTGTGCCAGTACCATGCTGTCTTGATGATGACAGCTTTGTAATAGAGCTTGAAGTCCGGAATTGTGATGCCACCAACTTTGGTATTTTTTTTTTTTTTTCAATATTCCTTTGGCTATTCGAGGTCTTTTCTGGTTCCATACAAATTTTAGGATTATTTGTTCCATTTCTTTGAAAAAAATGGATGGTA
>NW_022631031.1:14284521-14393099 GCF_010015895.1 Lontra canadensis | reverse complement strand
CTGATACCCTGTGTCTTTTGATTGGGGCATTTAGCCCATTAACATTCTGGGTAACTATTGAGAGATATGAATTTAGTGCCATTGTATTGCCTGTAAGGTGACTGTTATTGTATATTGTCTGTGTTCCTTTCTGATCTACTACTTTTAGGCTCTCTCTTTGCTTAGAGGACCCCTTTCAATATTTCCTGTAGAGCCGGTTTGGTGTTTGCAAATTCTTTCAGTTTTTGTTTGTCCTGGAAGCTTTTAATCTCTCCTTCTATTTTCAATGATAGCCTAGCTGGATAGAGTATTCTTGGCTGCATGTTTTTCTCGTTTGGTACTCTGAATATATCATGCCAGCTCCTTCTGGCCTGCCAGGTCTCTGTGGATAAGTCTGCTGCCAATCTAATATTTTTACCATTGTATGTTACAGACTTCTTCTCCCGGGCTGCTTTCAGGATTTTCTCTTTGTCACTAAGACTTGTAAATTGTACTATTAGGTGACGGGGTGTGGACCTATTCTTACTGATTTTGAGTGGGGTTCTCTGTACCTCCTGGATTTTGATGCTTGTTCCCTTTGTCATATTGGGGAAATTCTCTCCAATAATTCTCTCCAATATACCTTCTGCTCCCCTCTCTCTTTCTTCTTCTTCTGGAATCCCAATTATTCTGATGTTGTTTCGTCTTATGGTGTCACTTATCTCTCGAATTCTGCCCTCGTGGTCCAGTAGTTGTTTGTCCCTCTTTTGCTCAGCTTCTTTATTCTCTGTCATTTGGTCTTCTATATTGCGAATTCCTCATTTATCCTGGCAGTGAGAGCCTCCATTTTTGATTGCACCTCATTAATAGCTTTTTTTATTTCAACTTGATTAGATTTTAGTTCTTTTATTTCTCCAGGAAGGGCTTTTATATCTCCCGAGAGGGTTTCTCTAATATCTTCCATGCCTTTTTCGAGCCCAGCTAGAACCTTGAGAATCGTCATTCTGAACTCTAGATCTGACATATTACCAATGTCTGTATTGATTAGGTCCCTAGCCTTTGGTACTGCCTCTTGTTCTTTTTTTTGTGGTGAATTTTTCCACCTTCTCATTTTGTCCAGATAAGAGTATATGAAGGAGCAAGTAAAATACTAAAAGGGTGGCAACAACCCCAGGAAAATTGCTTTAGCCAAATCAGAAGAGATCCCAAATCGTGAGGGGGGGGGCGAAGGGGATAAAAAGAGGTTCAGAAAGAAAAAAAAAAGAAAAAAGAAAAAAGAAACAAATAAAAAAAGAAAACCAATAATGAAAAAATATAAAAAGGAAAAAATATATATATATTAGAGAAACTAGTTAAAAAACGTTAAAAAACAAAAGGGTAAACGTTAAAAAAATGTAGCAGAAGAAGAGAAAAAAAAATGAAAAAGAAAAAAAAATTAAATTAACTTCAAGGCTAAAGAATCATGGGGAGAAAGCCATGAGTTCCGTGCTTTGCTTTCTCCTCCTCTGAAATTCCACAGCTCTCCTTGGTATTGAAACTGCACTCCTTGGTAGGTGAACTTGGTCCTGGCTGGGTTTCTTGTTGATCTTCTGGGGGAGGGGCCTGTTGTAGTGATTCTCAACTGTCTTTGCCCCAGGCGGAGTTGCACCGCCCTTACCAGGGGCCAGGCTGAGTAATCCGCTCGGGTTTGCTTTTGGGAGCTTTTGTTCCCTGAGCGCTTTCCTTAGAGTTCCGGAGGACAGGAATGAAGATGGCGGCCTCCCAGTCTCCGGCCTGGAGGAGCCGAGAGCTCGGGGCCCTACTCCTCAGCGCGCCCTCAGAGAACAGCGCCCAATTACTCCTGTCTGCCTGGCCTCTGGCCGCGCTCCGAGCTCACCAAACCTTCGACAGGTTCAAGGTAAGCCCGAGCTGTGAGCTCACTCCTCAGCTCCGTCTCTGTAGCCGGCTTCCCCGTTCTAATACCTGCAAGCTCTGCGACACTCAGACACCCTGATCCTTCTGTGACCCTGTGGGACCTGAGGCCACACTGGCCCCGCGTGGGCTTCACCCCAGTTAAGCCTCTGGAGCGATGTCCCTCAGCGGAACAGACTTTTAAAAGTCCTGATTTTGTGCTCCGTTGCTCCGCCTCTTGCTGGGAGCCAGCCCCTCCCCCCGCGGTCTGTCTTCCTGTCGCTTTGGATTCACTTCTCCTCCAGTCCTACCTTTCAGAAAGTGGTTGATTTTGTTTCTAGAATTGCTGTTCTTCTTCTCTTCGATCTCCCGTTGGATTTGTAGGTGTTTGCAATCTTTAGATAAGCTATCTAGCTGATCTCCCACAACCTGAAGTAGTCTCAGCCTGCTACTTCTCCGCCATCTTGACTCCTCCTCTTGTTTCATTTTTTGTCTTGTTTCATTTTCATCTCTTCCCCATGATCTTCTGCCTTGCTTCTTAAATTCCAAATAATCAGTGAGATATTTTGATACTTGTCTTTCTCTGATTGACTTATTTCACTTAGCACAATACCCTCTAGTTCCATCCACGTCGGTGCAAATGGCAAGATTTCATTTTTTGATGGATGCATAGTAGTCCATTGTATATACATATATACCACAACTTCTTTATCCATTCATCTCTCAGTGGACATCTGGGTTCTTTCCGTCATTTAGCTCTTGTGGACATTGTAGCTATTAACATTGGGGAGCAGGTGCCCCTTTGGATCAGTATATTTGTATCTTTGGAGTAAATACCCAGTAACACAATTGCTGGGTCATAGGGTAGCTCTATTTTCAACTTTGAGAAATTTCATACTGTTTTCCAGAGTGGCTGCACCAGCTTGCATTCCCACCAACAGTGCAGGATGGTTCCCCTTTCTCCACATACTCACCAACATCTGTCATTTCCTGACTTGTTAATTTTAGCCATTCTGACTGATGTGAGGTGGTATCTCACTGTGGTTTTGATTTGTATTTCCCTGATGCCAAGTGATATGGGGCACTTTTTCATGTGTCTGTTGGCCATTTGGATGTCTTTGCAGAAACATCTTTTCATGTCTTCTGCCCATTTCTTGATTGGATTGTTTGTTCTTTGGGTGTTGAGTTTGATAAATTCTTTATAGATTCTTGATGAAGTCTGAATAATTCATTTTTGCCTTTGTTTCTCTTGCCTTTGGAGATGTGTCTAGCAAGAGATTGTTGTGGCTGAGGTCAAAAAGTTGCTGCCTCTGTTCTCCTCAAGGATTTGGATGGACTCTTGTCTCAGTTTAGGTCTTTTATCTATTCTGAGTCTATTTTTGTGTATGGTGTAAGAAAATCATCCAGTTTTCTTCTTTGGCATGTGGCTGTCCAATTTTCCCAAGACCATTTGTTGAAGAGAGTGTCTTTTTTCCTTTGGATAGTCTTCCCTGCTTTGTCAAAGATTAACTGACCTTAGAGTTGAGGGTCCATTTCTGAATTCTCTGTTCTGTTCCACTGATCTATGTGTCTGTTTTTGTGCCAGTACCATACTGTCTTGATCAGTCTTGTAATAGAACTTGAGGTCCAGAATTGTGATGTCACCAGCTTTGGTTTTCTTTTTCAATATTCCTTGGGCTATTTGGGGTCTTTTCTCATTCCATACAAATTTTAGGGTTATTTGTTCCAGTTCTGTGAAAAAAGTTGATGGTATTTTGATAGGGATCGCATTGAATATACAGATTGTTCTAGGTATCATAGACATTTTCACAATATTTGTTCTTCCAACCCATGAGCATAGAATGTTTTTCCACTTCTTTGTTTCTTCCTTAATTTCTTTCCTGAGGATTCTATAATTTTCTGAGTAGAGATCCTTTGTCTCTTTGGTTAGATTTATTCCTAGGTGTCTTATGGTTTTGGGTGTAATTATAAATGGGATTAACTCCTTAATTTCTCTTTTTTCTGTCATTGTTGGTGTATAGAAATGCAACTGATTTCTGTGCATTGATTTTATATTCTGCCACTTTACTGAATTCCAGTGTGAGTTCTAGCCATTTTGGGGTAGAGGCTTTTGGGTTTTCCACATAAAGTATCACATCACTTGCAAAGAGTGAGAGTTTGACTTCTTTGCCAATTTGGATGCATTTTATTTCTTTTTGTTGTAATCCTTGTAGGTAATTCTGATGCCTGCTAAAATTTCAGTGCACATATTCACCAGATTTGGGTTTCTCAAATCAGTAAAATTCAGAATTTTATTTATATTCTCACAATTCTCTCTCGATTCAGTGATCAGAAATTAAGATTAAAATTTAGGAAATGGTTTATTAGGCTTTATTTTGAAATGTTAGTAGGGGAAATATTTTGAGGTATCTATTTCAGCACTTGTCATATTATATTTTAGTGTGTGTAGCTCAATGATTTCTATCCAAGCTCACTCAGAGATAAAAGAGCAAGGGTTTTAATGGAGAGTCAGTGCACTTCAGCTTGGGCTGAGAGAATAGCTATAGTTGATAGATGAGTGTGAGTGCTCTACCCTGGGTGCTTTCTTCTTGGAGACAGGCCATGCTCACTACTAGGTAGTTTGTATATATAATCTGGAAAAACCAACCATGATTTACGTTTCATGTAGGTGTAAATTTTGCTCTGACTAGTCATAGAAGGACAGTATTTCTTTTAACTGCTTGCTCTTTATAAAGTTCAGAGAATGGACCATTTGTCTTAATAACTTATTTACTACTTCTACCTAAGTCTTAAAAGTCATTTTACGGTTGCCAAACTGTGGAAAGAGCCAAGATGCCCTTCAGCGGATGAATGGATAAGGAAGATGTGGTCCATATACACTATGGAGTATTATGCCTCCATCAGAAAGGATGAATACCCAACTTTTGTAGCAACATGGACAGGACTGAAAGAGATTATGCTGAGTGAAATAAGTGAAGCAGAGAGAGTCAATTATCATATGGTTTCACTTATTTGTGGAGCATAACAAATAGCATGGAGGACATGGGGAGTTAGGAGAAGGCAGTTGGAGGAAATTGGAAGGGGAGGTGAACCATGAGAGACTATGGACTCTGAAAAACAATCTGAAGGGTTTGAAGAGGTGGGGGGGGTGGGAGGTTGGGGGAACCAGGTGGTGGGTATTAGAGAGGGCACCGATTGCATGGAGCACTGGGTGTGGTACAAAACAATGAATACTGTTATGCTGAAAATAAATTTAAAAAATGATTTAAAAAAGTCATTTTATGGTATAAAATTCACTTCTTTTAATATTTTAGTTCTTTTTCATGTGATGGAGTAAAAGCAGGAAAATAATCTAAGATGTATCTATGAAAAATAAAATGTTTCTTTCCAGTTCCTGTGAGATCCTGGGGTCCAAATACACAGGTGCAGACTTTGGAGCAAGTGGAGCCAAGAGAAAGATTCAGAGCTAGGGCAGAAGGTTGGAAAGATCTGGGAATGCAGCTGTGCTGTGTGGGAAGACAAATCTCATAATGGACAAATAGCTATTCGAATCATACAGTGAAACCTCGGAAAAAGAGGAAGCAAAGGGAGATCATTGTTGATGAAAAAAGACTATAACCATGACCAGTTTCATGGGTAAAAGTTTAGTTCAGAGGGCTATAAAAGTTGAGATTGAAATCTCTGGCTTGAGATTTGGAAGATGAGACTGACAATCACAAATACACCAATCATGCTTCTCCTGGTTCTCAAAATATGCTTAAACATCTCTGGTACTATATGAATACCACACAATATTGTAGAGAACGATTAACCTCAGTTTAGCATTCGAGATCAGTGGGAATAAAATCATGATTAATTATGTTTTTG
Organism: Lontra canadensis; assembly: GCF_010015895.1. Classification (NCBI taxonomy): domain Eukaryota; kingdom Metazoa; phylum Chordata; class Mammalia; order Carnivora; family Mustelidae; genus Lontra; species Lontra canadensis. Next base: position 14,387,384 of record NW_022631031.1, on the reverse strand, counting down.
ATATTATTTTAAACTCCGAATAGCTACATACAATCTGTAAAGAGAAAACACTTGTGTTTAAGCCAGTAGCCATGACTGATTTCTCTCATCTGTAGGAAACACTAAACTGGGTAGGAAAGAGAGAAGAGAATTTAACAAAACAGATGGACATAGGGGGAAAAAAAAAGGACAAACTAGAAAACAGACTTTTAACTATGGAGAACTGGTGTTTACCAGAAGGGGATGGATATAATAGGTGATAAGGATTAAAAAGCACAATTATCAGGAGGCTGGGTGGTTCAGTTGGTTAAGCTACTGCCTTTGACTCAGGTCATGATCCTGGAGTCCTGGGATTGAGTCCCACATCGGGCTCCCTGCATGGTAGGAGTCTGCTTCTCTCTCTGACCCTCCTCTCTCTCTCTTTCTCTCTCAAATAAATATACAAAATCTTAAAAATATACATTTTAAAAAAGTACAATTATCAAGATAAACACTGAATAATATATAGAATTCTTGAATCACTATATTGTACACCTGAAACTAATATAAGACTTTATGTTAACCATAACTGCATTAAAATTTAAAAACTGAATTAAAAAAAGAGCTTATAAGACTTGACAATGGGGATTTGATTTTTAAGCCATAAAATAGGATTTGTTCTGGTCTTGAAGTTTTTTTTTGTTTTTGTTTTTGTTTTTTAGGTCTGTCAAATCCAGTCAGAAAATTGCAAGCTATGAAATAGGAATGTATTAGTTATTCATTGAGTTTTAGATACTTACAGGAATTTAATTGATGGAGACATAGTTTTAGATAATTATTCCTCTGAATCTTTACCAGGGACTTTTTTTTCTCTAATTTGAGAAATTCTGATAATTTCACATCTTTCTCAGAAAATAAAACAGGGGATTGAAGTAGTTGTTCAGATTAAAATGTGCTTCTACTAAGTTACCTAATTTAAAATTATTTGTACTCCTTTCTCTCCTTTTGCTTTGAAACTGGCATGCAATAACTTATAAAAACTATGTATTTTATATTGAATCCTTTTTCTCTAATCTACTGGTTTCTGAGCCATAGTAACAATTACACTCTCAGATCATCTTTGTTGCCTTTTATATCTATCATTTTCTAATTACTCTGCTATTTTTGTCTTTTCTCCACATCCACAATTAATATATCTTATACTTACTCTCCAAGGCAGTAATTTGAATTTTGACTGGCTATCTTGTTCTTTGCTTTTCTAATGGACTTTTTGGGTCTACAATAACACTTTTAAATGCTTATTATCTCACCTTTTTAAAAATATTTTTGAGTTCTAGCTTTGACTTCATATTCTTAGGTTATTTATAGCTTGACCTTCTCAAGGGCGATTTTTCTTCAGATTGCATTCTATTATATATTTTTTAAAATTCCTATTCTGATTCCTTCTTTTCTTTCCTTCCCTTTCTTCTCTATTTAAAAATGTATGCAACTTTTTAAAATATGGCATATTTTAATAGTGAGAATTCTCCAGACCAAATATTTGGTCTGATATAGTATGCATGACTGTTTCTTGACACTGTCACCATTAGGGATGATACTCAGATTAAGCTGAACACAAGTACATTGAGGGGTACAGACAAAAGATCTACCCCCAAGGAAATCAAAGTATACCAAGAGGCATAGCAAGGAGTAGAAATTGAAGCTTGTTGGGGCACCTGGGCAGCTCAGTGGGTTAAGGCCTCTGCCTTCGGCTCGGGTCATGATCTTAGGGTCCTGGGATCGAGCCCCGCATTGGGCTCTCTGCTCGGCGGGAAGCCTGCTTCCTCCTCTATCTGCCTGCCTCTCTGCCTACTTGTGATCTCTCTCTCTGTCAAATAAATAAATAAATAAAATCTTAAAAAAAAAAAAAGAAATTGAAGCTTGTTGTTACTATACTATGAATGCCATCATCTCTAGGGGTATGGAATGAAGCCACAGTAAACGCCCCTTATCTGTTCATTCATGATACCTTTAAATATCTTATAGTCTAGACCATCTAGGAGTGTATAATTCACTCCCATTGACTTTGATAAATTCTCTTGGCCTAGTACAGTGCCCTGAAAAATGAAACCCAGGCATTGGTATGTTTCTTCTCCCTCTACTGAGATTCCAGAGTGGTTTATAGACCTTTCTATTTTCATGCTGTTTTTCTCCTCAACACTTCTGTTGCTTGCTCAAACTATTAGTCTTCTTCCTTTCAAATTGAGGGTGTTAGTAAAAATTCTCATGATCGCATCTATTCTCTTTCCTCAATATTTCTTCAAAGTGATAGAGATTGGGTAAAGGACAGACACCCTTTCATCTCTCTTCAAATGATATGGGCTTTCTCTCATTTATGAATTTTGATATCTTCCCCTCCCCCCATTATCTCTTGGGAGAAGGGGGGGTGTCTCTGCAACCTGGATTCACTGCCATTTTTATTCAGTCTGTCTTGAGTTTTTAGAGGAGTCTATATGATCCAGACTTTCCTTCCAGGTTCAAAAACATTGAGAACAGCTACACAGTGCTTCCCTTTCTTCCTCTATGGCTTCTCCCTTCTGTTTCAGCAATATTTTTTTGAGGGTCTGCTCAATTACCAAACCTTAATTTCTTTCGTGTAGAACTTGTATCTTGTTTTTATTTGTATTCCAGGACCTACGCAGAGGCTAGAATTTAATATACCCTTAAATGTTTGCTGAATAGAAAGAGAAGTTGACGTGAATTATAATCTTCCATTGTTCTCTTTTATCCTATTACTTTGTTTTTCATGAATACATTTATCTCTCTGGGCTCTCTCTAATTGTGTTTCTGTATTTTTCTCTTTAGTCTTAATTATCATCTAAACTTTAATCATTGTACCATTACAATATTTTTGTAGCCATAAGCTATTATGCTGGCATAAAGGTTGTGATAACAGGGCAAGCTCCTGTCTTCCCAAGTTGTACAGTAATACCATTGCAAGTGACCATTTCTAGTTATGTATATGTGAAAATAAGGTCTTGGGGTGGAGTATATTATATGTGCTTCCATAGCATCTCTTCCAGGCTTTTCACACAGCCGATAGTCTCCCCCACCCCCACAGAATCAGTGGTATGACATGGTTCCCAGAGAAACTTCCTGTTCCTTTTCTTTTATGTTTCTCTGAATATGGAACATAAAAGATCTACTTCCCTATCATATATAGATACACACACACACACACACACATATATATATATGGTAAATTTTGGAAGATTTTTTCATGAGTCAACTAGAAGACAATTACATATAATGAATAGTGACAATTATTTATCATCTCACTATATTGTTACTTTTGAAACATTGTTACTGGTGAGACATAGTGAACTGGAGGACAGGAAAGTTTTCAGGCAAGGCCTGCAGGTATTCAAACCCATGTTTGAAACTCAGGAATCATGTAATTCTGGCAATTCCCAGTTGCTCTAGACTTACTTGTTTGGTATACTGCACACCTCCCTTCTCTCTCCTTGTTACTGTCCTCATTTCTTTCGGTCATTTTGCTGTTCTCTTTATTCAGCAGCTAGATTTTAATTACTGATGGCAAACCAGGTTGCTACACCCTTGAAAATATTTCTAATCTATGTCTGTACTCAACAAATAACACTCAGTCACAGAAATGTAAATAAAGCCCACCTCCACAGATCAGTAGAGAATTACGTGGATTTCTCAATGACACAGGTACAGAAAAGATATTTTCCTTTTTTAACAGATTGAATACAATTTTTGCCATGAGGCCAAATCTTATGAACTGAAGAGGTTAAAAATTCCTCTATAGCTCAAAGCATTCAAGTGAGAGCCATTTTCAATCTTACTTCTCCTTAGGTGTAGTGTCCATTTTCCTAGTTCCTTATTTTTCTCCTGTCAGTTGTTGTGGTTTCCCCACCCCTCCTGAGAACAGCTGTTAACTGTGGGCTCCTTCACCATCAGCACTGGCCAAGTGAATAGGTCAGAGAACAGTGGGAAGGAGGCCAGGGGTGTGGTTATATCTCCATGTGGAGCCAGTTAATGACACATGGAACTCTCTCCACCATCCAAACTCAAATAATCTTTGAACTCCAACTATTACCTTCCTGCTAATTGTACCCATATTTGCAAGTCTAGCACCAACTTTACCCTTAGAGCAGGTCATCTTTGTAAACAAGTTCCTCTCCTAGAATCAAAGATTATAGCAGCCAGAAGAAGCTGAGTCCACTGTGCCTCACCCATATTTCAGATGAGAAAAACTGAGATCTGGCAGAATATCTGCCCTAAAGTCACACAGCTATTTACTGATAGAGTCGGGCATACTCTCCAGGCCTCTTTGCTCAGTCTCATGCTTTTTAAAAATTGTATTATACTGCATCCAGTCCTTAAACTCTGCAGTTCAAAATAATATTTGTATTTTTCCTAATATCTAGCTCCTCATTTCAGCTTTCGCATGTTGTTATCTTCATTATTATGTTCTAAGACTTTGATTCTTTTATCTTTCATATACATAATTGTCATGTCTCTTAGATTATGTGCTTATACCACATCTTAGTGTCTTCTCTTTTTCAGAATCACTGCCTCTGTACTATGTACTTCATGCCCATGAAGCAACAGAATTGTCCTACTTTGTTTCCTGTTTGTAGTTTTTGTATTTCATTCATATAATTTTTGGATTTCATTCATATAAAAGTATAATCCAACATCTACCATGTACCAGGCACGGTGGGTATATGGCAAGCCCTCCTAATTAAGGTAGGAAACACATAATAACACAGATAAAGACTTGGTTTCTCTGCTTTCTCCTATCCCAGTGTGTCTTCAACCTGTTTCACTCATACTTTTGACCACACTGTACCACCCAAACTGCTCATGACCTGGTCACCAGTGAAGTGACCTCGATGTTATTAAAATCAATGCCCAAGTCTTGGTCCTCACCCAATTGACCGGTTATTATTTAACAAATGTTAGAGCATAAACCACATGCCAACTCTTTTACTTTCATAGCCTCTAGACTCTGAAACAGAAAAAAAAAAATCCCTGCCTTTATAGAGTTTATATTTCAAAAGCCTCATTTTACAAAGTTGATTATCCTGTCTTATTTAACGCTTCCTTTCTTCATCACCCCTGGGATACAATTTTCTTGATTTTTCTACCTTTCTCTTTCTTATCTTATTTGCTGCTCAAAACTCATTTCTCAAGCTCTAAGCAGTGGAGTGCCATGCTTTCAAGAACTAGGGGCTGTCTCTGTTCCTCTGATCCTTCCTCAGGTGACATCACATAGTACCATAGCTCTAAATACATCTAGAAGTTTCCTTCAGAGCTTTCTTCTCAATTATAAGTATTCCTTGACTACTCTATCCAAAATCATATCTGTTCATCATTCTCTGTCCTCTTGCTCTATTTTTTCATAAGCATTTAACACTATCTCTTCTGACACATCGGTTTGCATATTTACTGTTTTTCTCCTCCTTAGAACAAAATCTTCATGAAGACAGGGACTTTGTTTGCAGTTAATTCCAAGTTTCCAGAATTGTACTTGGCACATAGAGGGCACTGTTTAAGTATCTGACAAATTAATATTAATGTGGGTTAGAAAGGAAGAGTTTATGGTATAATAAGAGTGTATTTGACTCAGAAAGGTCAGTGAAATTTCCCTGACAAGGTGACAATTACACTGAAGTAGGCAATCATCAGGCAAATCTGGGATATTTTATACAGAGGAGGTAGATTGCAAAGGCCCTGTGGCAACTAGAAGAATGATCAATATAAATAACAGAAAAGAAGATCATGTAACTGGGTCACACAGGGTGTGAAGCAGAAAATTACAAGATGAAGTTGAACAGAGAGGCAGGAACAAACTACAACTTTGTAGATCATACAAAAATTTGTTTTAATCTTAGAACTTGTTCTAAGGGAAATGTGAAGACATTTAAATATTTTAAACAGTGGGGTGCCATGATTCAAATTAGATTTCATCATCATTCTGGCTGAAGTACATAGAGCAGACTAGAGATGATAGAAATGAACATAGGACAACTGTTTGAGTGGTTATTGAGATAGTCTAGGAGAAGAATTATTATACAGACTGATGTGTTATGGAGAAGAGAAATGGATAGATTTGAGAGTTATTTAAGAGATAAACTTGACAGTAAAGATTTAGATCTATGGAATGACAGAAACAACAAAGACAACTCTTAAGTTTCTGGCTTGCCTTTTACTGAGATAAGAAATTACACAAAAAGGCTAAGCTTAAAAATGATAGGGGGAATTATCCGTGAATTTAATTTAGGATATTCTTTCCTTTTGGGGGGATATGTAAATAAGATCTTTCCCAATCTCCTTTCTTCTCCACCCAAAATCCCTTCAAAACTTTCCACAAACTTGACATATCCTCAGGCTTTGCCCCATCCCTATTTTTCCCCTTTCCTAAAATTTTGGAAGAATAAGTCCATATTTGAGATTTCTACTCTCTGAGACACACCTAAGTTTAGCTCCATGCAGTCTGGCTTTCCCATTTCCAGTGCATTGCCTCCTACTTTGAATTTAGAGATGTTGCTACAATTAATTTGGGTTCTGACTTCTCTGACTTTAGTTTCTCTCATGTTCTATAGGTCTGTTTTTTTTCCTGATCCAAATGTGTTTCAAGGTTGTGAAACACTTGCACCTCACCTTTGCACAGCTGCCATCCTTAACACAGCAGAATCTTTTTTCCTGAGTTACAAGATGTGAACTTCTATTTATTAAGTATCTCCATTTGGCATTAATACATTTAACTTCATCTCAGAGAGAGCCATTATTCCCCAAACCAGATTTTCTTTGTTGTATTGTTGCACCAACTTCTCAGCCATTTTGGCTGAAGACCTATCATGCTTTCTTCTTTATAACTTCATCTTATCTAATTTTTTGATACATTCTGATTCTCTCACTTCAAATCTCTTGCATTCACTGTTTGTGCTCTAATTTAGCCTTTCATTGTGTCACATCAGGATTTTTCTTCAGAACACAACTTATATTTTTGCTTTTAGTTTATCCTGTTGTCTACCTTACATATTTGTCTGATCAACTTCTTAAAATATGGTTTTACTGTTTTTATTTTCTTACAGCAAAACACTGAAGGACTGTCATGGCCTATAGAATGAGGCTCAAATACTTTAGTAATTTCTGGTGATTTCAGAGCCTATTCCAGTATAGTGTTACCTATTTTTCCAGTCTCCCTTCTTAATTTTAGCCTTGCAAAGCCTTATTTTTGGGTTTAACAGAACCAAGACTACTGGTTCTGTTTTCACAGTCTGATCACGTTTTAGAGTTTATCCCTTTAAACAATAGCTTTCCTCTACCTTTCTGTCTATCAGAATCTTCCTCATCCTTGAAGACTTTTAAAATTCCACATCCTTCATGAAGGTAGGTATCAACATAAGACTTATCGAAGACTGTGGTCAACCTATTCTAAACACATCAAGTAGTCAAAGACTTGTGAAGTCTAGGGATTTATTCAATATCACAAGTATGTGAAAAAGAAATGAACTCATTTCTCCTGAGTCTCAGAATAGAATCTATATATTAGGACTTTATCTCAACTGCTAAATGAACTGCTTGGTAATCTGTCTGAACATATATCAGTCCAGTTAAAGAAATCTTGGTTAAGATTGCTTAAGTTATCAGAATTAGTTGGCAAAATTTTTAATCATAAATTTAGAAAGGTAATTCCTTTTGCCCATCTTCAAGTTACTGGAGCCAAACATCACTTGCTCTGGTTATACTCCTTATATTTGGCATCCCAACTGTGGTATCTTTCCAAAAGCTATTTACAGAACTACCAAAAAGAGCCAACTTCTGAGTAATTGGCAAGGTTTTGAAAAGAATTAATATATATTTGAACTTTGACAAAGATGCATATCACGGACATTTTGGTCCAACTGATTTTCCATTTTGTTCTGGGAACGATTAAATACAAACATGTTGTATAGTTTCTAGGGTACCACCCAATGGCCAACTGATTCTCCTCAAATTGAAAGCATATAATTCTCTTCAACATCATTGTTGCCACAGCCAAATTTCTGGGCTTATGTCACTTTGCCCACAGTTCCAAAGGGGATTGATTTCACTTCAAGTGTGTTCTTGATCTTTCTTTTGGGTAGCTTGTGTGGTATGATTAGATTGGCTCAGTGTAAATATGCTGGAGAATTTTTGGGGAACCCAAACCTTTTATTGAAATGAAGCATTTGCTTCTAGTCAGGTTCTCATACTATTAAGTACACAACTGGCTCTTCACTTACTTTTTAAAGTTCAGATCTTCAACTATTTTCTACCTGACCTTTTGCAAGAGTGAGGGATTTTCTAAGAATTTGTGTATTTGACATATATTGAATAAACACTACTATTTACACATTCACTAAAAAATACTTATAAATGCAAATGGTTGACCTGTTGATATCTATATTTTTAGATTCATATTTATAAGGTATTTTCTCTTAATGCTTCTTTGGCAAGCATCATGGCACCTTTGCATTTTGGTTACATTTGCATTATATATTCCTGACACTTAAATATTTTGAGTCTTATTTGAGTCAGATCTGTTACAAAGGTCCATGATATAAATTTAAAACTCAGGGCTTTAAGCAACAAGGTGTTCTACCTTTTATATATTACTAATACTACCATTGTCTAGCAGTGATAGAAAAGGACTTATCATTTGGATGCATCTCCTTCCATATTTTGAGTCATTCAGTAATTTCAGGTCCTGCTTATATGGTCAAAGTCACCATCATTTCACACCTGGACACCTTATTCTGCATACTGCCCTATACCCCAATTAATTCTCCAGACTGATCTTTTACAAATGCCTACTGGGTTTTTTGTTTTGTTTTTTAAAGATTTTATTTATTTACTTGACAGAGCAAGAGAACACAAGCAGGTAGAGCAGCAGAGGGAGAGGGAGAAGCAGGCTTCCCACTGAGCAGGGAGCCCGATGTGGGGCTTGATCCCAGGACCCTGGGATCATGACCTGAGCTGCAGGCAGTCGCTTAACCAACTGAGCCACCCAGGCACCCCATGTCTACTGGTTTTTGACACAGCCTGCTTAAAACCTTTAACATCTTATAATTTTTCTGAGGAAAAAAGAACAAAAATCTTTGATGTGGCTTTAAGACCTGAGTTTTAACTTCTACTTAACTCTCCAGCCTTTGAATATTCCAATCTCCTTCTTAATCATTGCTCTGGAGCCATCATGATTCTATTTTGCCTTTCACTCCACTCAGTCTCCTTGATGCACATTCACCTTTAAGAGTTCAGAGCAGGGAGGAGTTAAGATGGCAGAGAAGTAGCAGCTGAGAATACTTCGGGTAGCGGGAGATCAGCTAGATAGCTTAAAAAGATTGCAAACACCTACAAATCCAATGGGAGATCGAAGAGAAGAACAGCAATTCTAGAAACAGAAAATCAACCACTTTCTGAAAGGTAGGACTGGCGGAGAAGTGAATCCAAAGCGACAGGAAGATAGACTGTGGGGGGAGGGGCCGGCTCCCGGCAAGTGGTGGAGCAACGGAGCACAAAATCAGGACTTTTAAAAGTCTGTTCCGCTGAGGGACATCACTCCAGAGGCTTAACCGGGGTGAAGCCCACACGGGGTCAGCATGGCCTCAGATCCCACAGGGTCACAGAAGGATCAGGGGTTTCTGAGTGTCGCAGAGCTTACAGGTTTTAGAACGGGGAAGCTGGCCACAGAGAGCCGAGGAGTGAGCTCTAAAACTGGGGTTACCTTGAACGGTCACAGGCTCGGTCAGCTTGGAGCACAGCCGGAGGCCAGGGTGACGGGAGTAATTGGGCGCTGTTCTCTGAGGGCGCACTGAGGCGTGGGGCCCCGGGCTCTCGGCTCCTCCGGGCTAGAGACTGGGAGGCCGCCATCTTCACTCCTGTCCTCCGGACTCTACGGAAAGCGCTCAGGGAACAAAAGCTCCCGAAAGCAAACCAGAGCGGATTACTCAGCCCGGCCCCTGGTAAGGGCGGTGCAACTCCGCCTGGGGCAAAGACACTTGTGAATCACTACAACAGGCCCCTCCCCCAGAAGATCAACAAGAAACCCAGCCAGGACCAAGTTCACCTACCAAGGAGTGCAGTTTCAATACCAAGGAGAGCAGCGGAATTCCAGAGGAGGAGAAAGCAAAGCATGGAACTCATGGCTTTCTCCCCATGATTCTTTAGCCTTGCAGTTAATTTTTTTTTTCAATTTTTTTTCTCTTCTTCTGCTAAATTTTTTAACTTTTACCCTTTTCTTTTTTAACATTTTTTAACTAGTTTATCTAATATATTTTTTTCCTTTTTATATTTTTTCTTTATTCGTTTTCTTCTTTTAATTGTTTCTTTTTTTTTTTTTTTTTCTTTCTGAACCTCTTTTTATCCCCGTTCTCCCCCCTCACGATTTGGGATCTCTTCTGATTTGGTTAAAGCATATTTTCCTGGGGTTGTTGCCACCCTTTTAGTATTTTACTTGCTCCTTCATATACTCTTATCTGGGCAAAATGACAAGGCGGAAAAATTCACCACAAAAAAAAGAACAAGAGGCAGTACCAAAGGCTAGGGACCTAATCAATACAGACATTGGTAATATGTCAGATCTAGAGTTCAGAATGACGATTCTCAAGGTTCTAGCCGGGCTCGAAAAAGGCATGGAAGATATTAGAGAAACCTTCTTGGGAGATATAAAAGCCCTTTCTGGAGAAATAAAAGAACTAAAATCTAACCAAGTTGAAATAAAAAAAGCTATTAATGAGGTGCAATAAAAAATGGAGGTTCTCACTGCTAGAATAAATGAGGCAGAAGAAAGAAAGAAAGAATTAGCGATATAGAAGACCAAATGACAGAATAAAGAAGCTGAGCAAAAGAGGGACAAACAGCTACTGGAACATGAGGAGAGAATTCAAGAGATAAGTGACACCATAAGATGAAACAACATTAGAACCCAAATACATGGAGACTAAACAGCATCCTTCTAAAGAATGAATGGGTCAACCAGGAAATTAAAGAAGAATTGAAAAAATTCATGGAAAGAAATGATAATGAAAACACAATGGTTCAAAATCTGTGGGACACAACAAAGGCAGTCCTAAGAGGAAAGTATATAGTGGTACAAGCCTTTCTCAAGAAACAAGAAAGGTCTCAGGTACACAACCTAACCCTACACCTAAAGGAGCTGGAGAAAGAACAAGAAAGAAACCCTAAACCCAGCAGGAGAAGAGAAATCATAAAGATCAGAGCAGAAATCAATGAAATAGAAACCAAAAAAACAATAGAACAAATCAATGAAACTAGGAGCTGGTTCTTTGAAAGAATTAATAACCTTGATAAATCCCTTGCCAGACTTATCAAAAAGAAAAGAGAAAGGACCCAAATAAATAAAATCATGAATGAAAGAGGAGAGATCACAACTAACACCAAAGAAATACAGACAATTATAAGAACATACTATGAACAACTCTACGCCAACAAATTTGACAATCTGGAAGAAATGGATGCATTCCTAGAGACATATAAACTACCACAACTGAACCAGGAAGAAACAGAAAGCCTGAACAGACCCATAACCAGTAAGGAGATTGAAACAGTCATCAAAAATCTCCAAACAAAAGCCCAGGGCCAGATGGCTTCCCAGGGGAATTCTACCAAACATTTAAAGAAGAACTAATTTCTATTCTCCTGAAGCTGTTCCAAAAAATAGAAATGGAAGGAAAACTTCCAAACTCATTTTATGAGGCCAGCATCACCTTGATCCCCAAACCAGACAAGGATCCCATCAAAAAAGAGAACTACAGACCAATATCCTTGATGAACACAGATGCAAAAATTCGCACCAAAATACTAGCCAATAGGATTCAACAGTACATTAAAAGGATTATTCACCACGACCAAGTGGGATTTATTCCAGGGCTGCAAGGTTGGTTCAACATCCGCAAATCAATCCATGTGATAAAACACATTAATAAAAGAAGAACAAGAGCCATATCATACTCTCAATAGATGCTGAAAAACATTTGACAAAGTACAGCATCCCTTCCTGATCAAAACTCTTCAAAGTGTAGGGATAGAGGGCACATACCTCAATATTATCAAAGCCATCTATGAAAAACCCATCGCAAATATCATTCTCAATGGAGAAAAACTGAAAGCTTTTCCGCTAAGGTCAGGAACACGGCAGGGATGTCCGTTATCACCACTGCTATTCAACACAGTACTAGAAGTCCTAGCCTCAGCAATCAGACAACAAAAGGAAATTAAAGGTATCCAAATCTACAAAGAAGAAGTCAAACTATCACTCTTCGCAGACGATATGATACTATATGTGGAAAACCCAAAAGGCTCCACTCCAAAACTGCTAGAACTTGTAAAGGAATTCAGTAAAGTGTCAGGATATAAAATCAATGCACAGAAATCAGTTGCATTTCTCTACACCAACAACAAGACAGAAGAAAGAGAAATTAAGGAATCCATCCCATTTACAATTGCACCCAAAACTATAAGATACCTAGGAATAAACCTAACCAAAGAGCCTAAGAATCTATACACAGAAAACTATAAAGTACTCATGAAAGAAATTGAGGAAGACACAAAGAAATGGAAAAATGTTCCATGCTCCTGGATTGGAAGAATAAATATTGTGAAAATGTCTATACTACCTAAAGCAATCTACACATTTAATGCAATTCCTATCAAAGTACCATCCATTTTTTTCAGAGAAATGGAACAAATATTGCTAAAATTTATATGGAATCAGAAAAGACCGCGAATAACCAAAGGAATATTGAAAAAGAAAGCCAAAGTTGGTGGCATCACAATTCCGGACTTCAAGCTCTATTACAAAGCTGTCATCATCAAGACAGCATGGTACTGGCACAAAAACAGACACATAGATCAATGGAACAGAATAGAGAGCCCAGAAATAGACCCTCAGCTCTATGGTCAACTAATCTTCGACAAAGCAGGAAAGAATGTCCAGTGGAAAAAAGACAGCCTCTTCAATAAATGGTGTTGGGAAAATTGGACAGCCACATGCAGAAAAATGAAATTGGATCATTTCCTTACACCACACATGAAAATAGACTCAAAATGGATGAAGGACCTCAATGTGAGAAAGGAATCCATCAAAATCCTTGAGGAGAACACAGGCAGCAACCTCTTCGACCTCAGCCGCAGGAACATCTTCCTAGGAACATCGCCAAAGGCAAGGGAAGCAAGGGCAAAAATGAACTATTGGGATTTCATCAAGACCAAAAGCTTTTGCACAGCAAAGGAAACAGCTAACAAAACCAAAAGACAACTGACAGAATGGGAGAAGATATTTGCAAACGACATATCAGATAAAGGGCTGGTGTCCAGAATCTATAAAGAACTTAGCAAACTCAACACCCAAAGAACAAATAATCCAATCAAGAAATGGGCAGAGGACATGAACAGACATTTCTGCAAAGAAGACATCCAGATGGCCAACAGACACATGAAAAAGTGCTCTATGTCACTGGGCATCAGGGAAATACAAAGCAAAACCACAATGAGATACCACCTCACACCAGTCAGAATGGCTAAAATAAACAAGTCCGGAAATGACAGATGCTGGCGAGGATGCGGAGAAAGGGGAACCCTCCTACACTGTTGGTCGGAATGCAAGCTGGTGCAACCACTCTGGAAAACAGCATGGAGGTTCCTCAAAATGTTGAAAATAGAACTACCCTATGACCCAGCAATCGCAGTACTGGGTATTTACCCTAAAGATACAAACGTAGTGATCCGAAGGGGCACGTGCACCCAAATGTTTATAGCAGCAATGTCTACAATAGCCAAACTATGGAAAGAACCTTGATGTCCATCCACAGATGAATGGATAAAGAAGATGTGGTATATATACATAATGGAATACTATGCAGCCATCAAAAGAAATGAAATCTTGCCATTTGCGACGACGTGGATGGAAGTAGAGGGTATCATGCTTAGCAAAATAAGTCAATCAGAGAAAGACAACTATCATATGATCTCCCTGATATGAGGGAGAGGAGATGCAACATGGGGGGTTAAGGGGGTAGGAGAAGAGTAAATGAAGCAAGATAGGATTGGGAGGGAGACAAACCATAAGTGACACTTAATCTCACAAAACAAACTGAGGGTTGATGGGGGGAGGGGGGTTGGGGAGGTGGGGTTATGGACATTGGGGAGGGTATGTGCTATGGTGAGTGCTGTGAAGTGTGTAAACCTGGCGATTCACAGACCTTACCCCTGGGGATAAAAATATATGTTTTAAAAAAATAAAAAAAATAAAAAAAAAAAGTGTTCAGAGCAAATGCCATCTTAGAAAACTCCCCAGCCTAATCAGATTCCTGTTCTATATTTTCAAGAAATCATATGCCTTTCCTTTAGGGAACCTTACAGTGGATAAGTATTCATTCACTGGTGTGATCATTTGTTACTATCTCCAATTATCTAATGTAAGCTTCATGAAAACAAAGAAATTTCTTCTTTTGCTCATCATTCTATCTCTAGAACTAGCATTTAACAAGCACCTGACCAATAGCTGATCACTGTTGTTGAATAACTGAAAATAGGGGTTCATAAAAATTCCAAGCTGAATTATTATACGAATAATTTGGATATTATGGAAGCTTTCTGAAAAAAAGAGTCAGTGGGGTGGCTGGGTGGCTCAGTAGGTTAAAGCCTCTCTGTTTGGCTTAGGTCATGATCTCAGGGTCCTGGGATCAAGCCCCGCATTGGGCTCTCTGCTAAGCAGGGAGCCTGCTTCCTCTTCTCTCTCTGCCTGCTTCTCTGCCTACTTGTGATCTCTGTCTGTCAAATAAATAAATAAAATATTAAAAAAGTCAGTGGTGGAAAACAGTATTTAATGCCTATTTGAAAACTTTAATACTTTTTTAATTTTTGATCTAGATTTTTGTAAAAGGAGAACTAAAGCTATTACCTAGGCAATTCATAACATAAATTAAAAAAAATTTCACTTGTACATATGATAGGTAATGACAAGGAGAAGCAAAAGTGAATTTGTTCTCAAATTTCTGGCAAAATGGTTGAGTAGAAGGATAGTAACTCACCTTGTCCCATAAATACACTGAAGTAACAACCACATCAGTGCAACTAACTCAGAAAAGGACCTGAAGATTGGAAGAACAGACTTTCCAGCTAATCAGAGAAGAGGCTACACTGAAAAGGGTAGGAGGGGCAGAAATGTAGTTGAGAACAAAATCCTGGCAAGACTAACCACAAATGGGAGGGACACCACAAGCAAAGAAGTGAGATGATCACACCCCACACCAGGCACTCCAACTCCCAAATACTGGGAACTTGCACTGGGAAGACAAGTCCCCATTACATTTGTCTCTGAAAACCAGCTGGGCTTAACTTCTTGAGTTTTTACCATCAATGAGGCTTAATTCCAAGTACTTTAAAAGTCAGCAGACATAGCTCCAGGAGAGCTGGAGAGCAAGAGGAAACTAAGTCCTTGCTCTTAAAGATCCAGCAAAACAAATAACCCCACTGAGATATAGCATAGAAGCAATGGTTTGAAAAGTGCCTAAGGTATATGGGAAGGAGATTAATTTACTAATCTCAGAATGTGTTCTGGAGGGGCAGGGATCTTTAGGAGACTTCTGTAAGAACAAAAGAGCTGGCAAGTGTCACTTTCCCCTCCACCCCCACACAGCCTAGATACCCAGACACTTGCAGGAACCAGAGGAGGTATCCCTCCATAGTAGCTCCTGATACAACATACCCTGTAAGCACCCCCAGCAGGGACAGACCCCATTCCAAAGTGACTCTTGCTCTGGGCAGGTGTGGGGAGGTATCACACACACCAGTGTGCCTACAGTTCCAGCAGCCAAACCTTATAGCTTGTGATGCAGAGTGCCTGCAATGTAGTCTGACTATAGCGCTAGCAGATGGGCTAGAGACAAACAACTGCTCTGACTACCACCCTGCTCACCAACAAAAACCCTTCAGGGGCCAGCACAGGGAGATTACTCTGCAGTTCAGTGTGACTGCAGACCTGGCAGATGGATGGGGGACAGGCATTATGTCTGAGGTCCCACCCACTATTGAAAGCCTCTTAGAGAACAATGTAGGATGAGTGCCCTGATCTGACTGCTGACACAGCCCAAATACAAGTTCATGACAGCCCTAGGCTGGCCCATTAACAATACAGGGACAAAACCCTACCCAAGAGACAAAAATGGACCGTTACAGCTGACTTGACTAAAAGCAAAAGTGGTGCAGCCAGAAGTGGGGCACATGCAACACAAATGGTATAAACCCTTGAAGCACCTGGTTCTGATAAACATGGGAAATTACACTACAGGGCCTCTTCTTCCTGAGGTCACTATTCAAGATCAGGAAATAAAACAGCCTTTTCTTATACATAGAAACAAATACAAATAAGACAGAGGAATAAGTTTCAAATGAAAGAATAGGACAAAACTATAGCCAAAGAGCAGAGTGGAGATAAGTAATATGTATGATAAAAAATTCAAAGTACTGGTCATAAAGATACTCACTGGACTTAAGAATGGAGGATCTCAGAGACCCAACCAAGTTGAATTGCAAAAAGAAAAAAAAAAAAAAAGAATAGGTTAAGGGAATTCAGCAATAGCAGGCATAATAACATTCACATTATAGGGATCCCAGAAGAAGGATGGGGGGCAGAGAATTTATTCAAAGATAAAGATTTTCATAATGTGGGGAAATAGATATCCAGATCCAGGAAGCAGAGACCTTTAACAAAATTAACCAAAAGGGGTCCACACCAAGACATAATAATTAAGATTTTATTTATTTATTTGAGAGAGTGAGCACGAGGGAACAAGGTAAGAGCAGAGGCAGAGGGAGAAGCAGACTCCCTGCTGAGAAGGGAACCTGATGCAGGACTCTATACCTGGACTCCAGGATCATGACCTGAGCTGGAGGCATGTGCTCAACCAACTAAGCCACCCAGGTGATGGATGGATATTTGTAATTCTTTTTTTTTAAATTTTATTTATTTATCAGAGAGAGAGAGAGCACATGTATGCACAAGCAGGGGAGTGGCAGGCAGAGGGAGAAGCAGGCTCTCACAACATACAATAATAATTAAAATGGCAAAAACTAGTGATAAAAAAAATTTTAAAGTGTGAAGGGAGAAGAAAATTGTTACAAGGAAAACCCAAAAGATACCAGTTTTTTGTTTGTTTTTTGGTTTGTTTTGTTTTTTTGAGCAGAAACTTTTCAGGCCAGGAAAGAGTGTCATGATATATTCAAAGTACTGAAAGGAAAATACTTATAACCAAGAATACTATGCCCAGTAAGGCTATCCCTCACAATAGGAGAGCAAGTACCCCAAACAAAAGTTGAATGAATTTATTACCACTAAACCAGCTTTATAAGAAGTGTTAAAGGGAATTCTTTGAGTAGAAAAAAAAAAGGTCATAATTAGGAGTAAGAAAATTAAAAAAGGAAAAAATTTCACATGTAAATGCAAATATAATAAAAATAGATCATTTGTAGTGTGCCTGGGTGGCTCAGTGGGTTAAAGCCTCTGCCTTCAGCTCAGGTCATGGTCCCAGGGTCCTAGGATCGAGCCCCACATAGGGCTCTCTGCTCAGCAGGGAGCCTGCTTCCCCCTCTCTCTCTGCCTGCCTCTCTGCCTACTTGTGATCTCTGTCAAATAAATAAATAAAATCTTTAAAAAAATAGATCATTTGTAAGACCAATATTTAGGTTAAAGTGCAAAAGCAGTAAAAATTATATCTACAAAAAATAAGTCAAAGGATTCATGAATAAAAGAATATGACATCATGTACATAAAAAGGAGGTGTGTGTGGGGGTAAAAATTTAGTGCTTTTAGAATGGGTTCAAACTTAAAGGACTATCAAATATAGACTGCTATACACATAAGATTTTACATATAAACCTAATGCTAACTAGAAATTAAAAACCTTTCATAAGTATACAACAAATAGAGAAAGGAATCTATGCATATCACTAAAGAAAACCATTAAACCATAAAGAATGAAAGAAGGAAGGAACAGAACTACAAAGACAACCACAAAACAACTAACAAAAGGTCAATAAGTATATACCTATCAATAATTAAATGTAAATGGACTAAATGTTCTAATCAAAACACAGGGTGACTGAGTGGATTTAAAAAAGCAATAAAAAAAAGCATTATCCAACTATATGCCACTTATGAAATACTCACTTCAGACCTAAAGAAACATGCAGATTGAAAGAAAAGACATGGAAAAACATTTATCATGCAAATAGAAGAAAAACAAAGCTGGGGTAGCAATACTTATATTGGATAAAATAGACACTAAATAAAGACTGTAGCAAGAAACAAAGAAGACAGTACATAATAATAAAGGGATCAATCCAATAGGAGGATATAACAATTATAAATATTTATATATATAAATATATATAAATATATATATATATATATGCTCCCAACATGGGAGCACCTGAATACAGGAAAAAGAAATTATTAACATACATTAAGGAAGAAATTTACAGTAATACAATAATATTAAGGGAGTTTAACATCCACTTACATCAATGGATAGGACATCCAAGCAGAAAAATCAACAAGAAAACAGTTGGTTTAAAGAACACCTTGGACCCAATCAACCAAATATTCAGCACAATCCATCCCAAAACAAGAGAATACACATTCTTTTCAAGTTCACATGGAACATTCTCCAGAATAGATCACATGTTAGGCCACTAAACAAGTCTCAAAAAATTCAAAATTGAAATTATATCAGGCATCTTTTCTGACTGTAACCATATCAAATTAGAAATCAGTCACAAGAAAAAATCTGGAAAGAATACAAATACAAATAAGAGGTTGAATAACATGTTACTAAATGAAGAAGAAATTTAAAAGCCACATGAGACAAATGAAAATGAAAACAGAATGCCCCAAAGTTTTTGTAATGCAGCAAAAGCTGTTATAAGAGGGAAGAGTATAGCAATATAGGCCTACCTCAACCAAGGAAAATCACAAACAACCTAATTTTACAGCTACAGGAACTAGAAGAACGAAGCCCAAAACCAGTAGAGGACAGGAAACAAATGAAATAGAGACTAAACAAACAAAGCAAAACAAAACAAAATCAATAAAACAGATCAGTGAAACCAGGAACTGGTTCTTTGAAAAGATCACCAAAATTGATAGAACTTTAAACTCATCAAGAAAAAAAAATGGAGCTAGAACTCAGCAATAGAAATGGAGAAATAACACCATAGAAATGCAAACGATTTTAAGAATAGTATGAAAAATTATATGCCAAAATATTGGACAACCTAGAAGAAATGGATAAATTTCTAGACATTTAAAAGCTTCCAAAACTGAATTTGGAAGACAGAAAATTTGAGAGACTGATTACTAGCAATGAAAATAAATCAGTGATATTAATAATAAAAAAGAACCTCCCAACAACAAAGAAATCCAAGACCAGATAGATGCACAGGTGAATTCTACCAAACATTTAAAGAAGAATACCTATGCTTCTGTATTCAAAAAAAAAAAAAAAGAAAGAAAGAAAAAAGAAAAGAAGAGAAAAAATAATCAAAACCCAAAGGAAAATTTTCAAATTCATTCTATGAGGCTAGCATTATCCTGATACCACAACCAGATTAAGACAACTAAAAAAGGGGGGAGGTGGGGACTGCAGGCCACTATCTCTGATGAACATAGATTTGAAAATCCTCAGAGTATTAGCTAACCAAATCCAATAATACAATAAAAAAAAATCATTCACCATAGTCACATGGGATTTATTCCAGGGATGCAAGAAAGGTTCAATATTCACAAGTCAATCAACATGATACATCATATTAAGAAGAGAAATAAAAACCATATCATCTTGATAGATGCAGAAAAAACATTAGACAAAGTATAATATCTATTCATCATAAAAACTATCAACAAAGTAGGATTAGAGGGAACATAACTCAACATACTAAAGGCCATATATAAACTACCCACAACTAACATCATACTTAATGACAAAAAAACAGTTTCTCTTTTAAGATCAGGAACAAGACAAGAATGTCCATTTTTCCCATTTCTATTCAACACAGTATTGGAGGTCCTAGCCACAGCAATCAGACAAGAAAAAGAAATAGAAGGCATCCAAGCTGGTATGGAAGAAGTTAAATTTTCATTGTTTTCAGATAACATAGGACTATGCATAGGAAATCCTAAAGACTACCAAAAAACAGATAAATGAACTAAGTGGCAGGATCCTAAATATACAGAAATTGGTTGCATTTTTATACAATAATGACATAGCAGAATAAAAGATTAGCAATCCCTTTCAC
The DNA here is from genome assembly GCF_010015895.1 of Lontra canadensis. Taxonomy (NCBI): domain Eukaryota; kingdom Metazoa; phylum Chordata; class Mammalia; order Carnivora; family Mustelidae; genus Lontra; species Lontra canadensis. The sequence continues at coordinate 14,367,077 of NW_022631031.1, read as the reverse complement.
AATTGCACCAGAAAGAATACCTAGGAGTAAGCTTAATCAAGATGGTGAAAGACCTGTACTTCAAAAACCATAAAACACTGGTGAAAGAAATCGAAGAGGACACCAGTGAAAATATATTCCATGCTCATGAATTGGAAAAATGAATACTGTTAAAATGTCCATCCTATCCAAAACAATTTACATATTTAATGCAATCCCTTATCTCAATACCAACCAAAATTTTCACAAAACTAGAATAATCCTGAAATTTGTATGGAACCCAATGACCCCAAATAACCCAAGAAATCTAGAAAAAGAACACAACTAGAGGTATCATAATCCCAGATTTTAAGGTATAGTACAAAGCTGTATTAATCAAAGCAGACTGGTACTGGCACAAAAATGGACACATAGATCAATGGAATAGAATAAAGAGCTAGGAAATAAATCCTTGCTTATATGATCAATTAAGCTACAACAGAGACAAGAATATAAAGTCAGGAAAAACTCTTTGGCAAATGATGTTAGGAAAACTGGACAGCAGCATGCAAAAGAATGAAACTGGACCACTTTCTCAGATGATGTGCAGAGATAAACTCAAAATGGATTAAATACTTGAGTGTGAGAGCTTAAATTATAAAACTCTTAAAAGAAAATGTAGGAAGTAATTTGACATTGGCATTTAAACATTTTTCTAGATGTGTTTCCTCAGGCAAGAGAACTAAAAGCAAAATTAAACTATTCGGAAATACACTAAAATAAAAAGGGTTTGCACAGTGAACCATCAACAAAGCAAAAGACAATCTACAGAATGGAAGAAGATATTTGCAAACGACATATTCAACAAAGGGTTAATAGCCAAAATATATAGAAAGCTTATGCAACTCAACACAAAGAACAAATAATCTAATAAAAAATGGGGGAGAACACCTGAATAGACACTTTTCCAAAGAAGGCATATGGATGACCAACACATGAAAAGATGTTCAACATCCTTAATCATCAGGGAAATTCAAATTAAATCATAACACGATATTACCTCACACCTGTCAGATGGTTAAAATGAAAAAAATAATAAAAAAAAGTACTGGCAAGGATGAGGAAAAAAAGGAACTCTTGTACATTGTTGCAGGGAATGCAAATGGTACAGTCCTTGTGGAAAACAGTACAGATGTTCCTCAAAAAATTAAGGATAGAATTACTACATGATCAGTGATTCGGCTCCTGGGCATTTACCCAAAGAAAATAAAAACACTATTCTAAAAGATACATGTACCCGTTTATTTATTGCAGAATTATTTACAGTAGCAAAGATATGGAAGCAGTCTAAGTGTCCATTCATACATGAATGGATAAAGAAGTGGTATATATACACCTACACAATGGACAGACTCAGACATAAAAAAGAGTGAGATCTTGGGGCGCCTGGGTGGCTCAGTGGGTTAAAGCCTCTGCCTTCGGCTCGGGTCATGATCCCAGGGTCCTGGAATCAAGCCCCACATCGGGCTCTCTGCTCAGCAGGGAGCTTTCTTCCCCCTCTCTCTGTGCCTGCCTCTCTGCCTACTTGTGACCTCTGTCTGTCAAATAAATAAATAAATCTTTAAAAAAAAAAAAAGAGTGAGATCTTGCTATTTGCAAAATAGATAGACCTAAAGGATGTAATGGTAAGTGAAATAAGTCAGAGAAAGACAAATGCCATCTGATTTCATTCATGTAGAATTTACTAGACAAAAGAAATGAGCAAAGAAAGAAACAACCCAAACCAGACTCTTAAATACAGAGAATAAACTGGCAGTTGCCAGAGGGGAGTTGGGGGGCGGATGGGTGAAATAGGTAAAGAGGATTAAGAGTACATTTATCTTGATGAGCACTGAATGATGTATAGAATTGTTGAATCATATTGTACACCTAAAACTAATATAACACCACATGTTAACTATAGTTCAATTTTTAAAAAAGTGACTTTGTTCTGTATTAACTGAAATATTGGGTCCATTATCTATTTAACATAGCAGGTGTCTATGTGACTGTATATTTGTGTGTCGGGTTTATGAATGCCTGAGTACATTGGAAATCTACCATAGCATCTGAATATAATTAAAATATGACCTAAGCATTTTAAAAGTTAGAATACTTAGTAAAACTGTTAAATCTCTACTTCTTAAATGATCTGTTTACATGTTAGCAAGGAATATAATCAGGGATGTAGAAGATCTAAAAAGCCTTTAAATTCAAATCTATCAAGCTTAATAGCTATGTAACTTTTAAGTTTGGGTTGATTGCTGGCTCATGTTTCAATAGTGTGATAAGGATAATTCCCTCCCTTTCCATTAGTGATGGGATTTATATGGCTCTTGGTGAAAGTGGGAATGATGCCTTCTGATTGCCTTGCTCTGTTTATTATCATTGTTGACAGTCAGGAGAAAGAGAGTAACTCATGTTTCAATTAAGGACCAGAACAAATTAGAACAAATATCCATTACAAAAGATTTGGCCTTGAGGCTTTGGAGAGATGAGGGAAGCATAAAACCAAAGGGAATAAGGCATCCAGAGAACTTAGGGACTCTTTTGACAAAGACCTTTGTATGAAAGCTGAAACTAAGCACCTGTTTAAGGGCTTGGGTGGTCCACAGCAATAAAACATTACCTGGAGAAATGAGGAAGAGAAAATATCATAATCTTTAACTAAGATTAAAAATATGAAGGTATGTTCATGTGACTCAGATAAAAGTTGAAACTGAAAAATATTTTATCAGAAGCTAGCAGATATAGAAGGTTGAGATGGTGTGTGGGTTCCTCATCAACCGAGCTGTGTACTGTTTGAGTCAGTGAAGGCAGAACTTAGGGGAAAACCTGTGATTTCTACTTTTGTGGGTATATCTTAATGTGTTTTTGGTATTAGCAAACCAGAAAATGGGCATTTGGTGGGAGACTTCTCATTGGTTTGGATCGCCACAATTCAGGATCCAAACTGCTTAGAAGTTCTTTTGAATCTTTGGTGATGATTAAGAATTATTAACTCTAAGAAAATTGATGTTTACTTTCTAGAAGTTCAGTGGTAGGATAAGAAGGTAATTAATAGAGCTATATTTAGAGAAATAGAAGGCACAATTCAATGGAAGGTGATATTTTGTAAGTCTGATGGGACCTTTGGTGATGGGTTTTCTCTGAAAATGTTCTCAATTAAGTACTGAGTAGACTCTGATGGCCCAGGAAACAGAGAATTTGTGGGAAAGAAGGAAAAAAAAGTGGTATCTTGGTTGACAATATAGTAAGGGGCTACATGATTTCCTGATAGTCTGAAAAAAAATATGAAAGGTTTTAGGGGGACCCCCTCCAGTTTACTGATTTATTGAACTAACACTAAGTTCTCCTGCCTTCAGCCTTGATTACATATTTTCTCATTAAATGAATTTACTGCTCCAGCATTCTCTTTCATTTAAATATCACATAAACATTTTTTAAAAATTAAAGATATGGCAAGGAACTTATCTGATGACAACGACTCTTAGGTCGAGGTAAACTATTAAGCACAGCTCTTTAGCAGCAACACATGTATCTTCATTTCTTGACTCAGAAAATTTTTATTCAACAAATGTTATGAGCCAGGAACTGCTTTGGATAGTAAGAATTCTAAGGTGAACCAGATACTCGTATCAAAGAACAGCCAATTTAATGGATAAACAGACAACTGCAACATAGTGACATCATGGAAGAAAGCAGAGATAGGCAAGAAGTATATCGAAGAGCCCTCAGCCTGACTAGGAAGATTTTCAGTAAGGTTTTCTATAATAGGTGATGCCCAGGTGCGGGGGTTGGGGGTGGTGCAAAGGAATTGGTCCAGGAGGATGGGAGAATAAATGTGAAATAGCAAGGGAACCAGTCTTGTGTTCCACTGTAGTGTCACTCACAGGCTGGGCCTTTTCTGAGAACAAACTGTCTCCTGTCAACAGATGGCAGTTTTTGGAGAAGGGGGGCACCTGTGAGCTTTCAGTAGCCAACACTCACAAAAGCCCAGGATGGTGCACTGGTCTGGTAGAGGTGCACCAGGTCTGGTCTGGCTGGTGCACCAAAACAGCATCGGTCAACCACCAGGGTGCTTGAACTATGAGGACTAGACATATCAAATATCGATCCCTCTTTCAAGAAACGTGAATGTAGATATTTCTCAGTAAACATCCTTGGCCTCACTCTCACAATGAACATTTCTCCCTGGGCAATGTCTACTACTTTCATCTGCAACTCATCACCACCTTCTGATGTCTTGGTGACACCCACACCCACACATCCAGCTAGGCATTTCCCTGAATAAATGTTTGTTGAATGAATAAATGTACTAGGATTTCTCCAGCTGAAAGAAGGAAATTACATTATAGGCAAAAAAGAGTTGCTCAATGTGGAGCATTGAGCATTGAATATGAGTATTTCAACTCTCATTGAAATACTTTAATATGACAAAGTAAAGGATAAATGAGGATAATGAATTTAAAGCGGCAGTTCAGATTTGATCAGAATGATAAACAGGTGAAATGTTCTGGTCACATCTGATCATGCTAGATATATTACATGTTTGGTTTAAATTAGAGTTTTTTACAGTTCAAAATAAACACTTGAGATAAGTTCCCAAGAATTCCTTCCTTCTTACCCATATTTAGGAGAAAATCTGACACATTTAGTCAACTTATTGAAAATCAAATTCCTCTTTTTCCTCCAGGTATTAGGTTGCTCCTAAATCTAGATGGTGGAAGTGGGGGAAAGTCAGACCTACTTTCAGTGTCTGGATAACTGTAAAGTTCCATCTTTCTGTCCAGGCACAGGGAAGGGGAAAGAGCCATGAGGAAATGGTTAAGAAGGAAATTCAGACAAGCCTTTCTCTCAAGAGGAAGAAACCTCTTAGACAAAGGACAAAAGTGCAAAACAGATTTCTCAGGGAAAAAAAAGGCACTTCGGCTTACAAGTCTTTTATGATAACAAATTCTCTAGGGAGAGATAACTAGAGAAAACATGCGACTTAGTTTTCAGAAACAAACCATCTGGAAATGGAAGGAGAAAACTTTGGATGTAAGTTCCTGGCAGTGAGCTCCAGAGGGCATATTATAGCATTTGCATCTTCTTAGCAATCTGCTGTATTTTGTGCTACACTAACAACTGACAAAGAAAAAGAATGGAGAGTGTCAAGGACTTACCATTTGGTGCCTCCTACATGTCAGCCACTGAATGAGCTCTTACTTATTCACCCCCTCATTTAATCCTTAGACTGACCATCCTGATATATTTATAACTTTCAACTTAAAAGGATTTAAGTGTACCTAAAGCAAAATATACTTTTCCATTTTTCCCATAGACCTAGGATTTCAGAAATAGAGTTTCCTGAATTGTGATTAGTTATGAAGTAGCTTTCATATTGGAGTAATTTGAGGACAGCACAATGAACATATAAGGTACACTACTCACCGTCTGCTCTAGTTAGGGTACTCTCAAAATAAACATGGGCCTTAGGTTCTTGGTGAGCCAACCTTCTGTTTAGTCACCTTTGGAAGAGAAGGAAAATCAAATATACATCTGCCTCTTTGTTTTCCAACAAATTTTGGGAGAACATTACTAGTTAGAGCCACAGTGACTTTTGGTAGAAGAATGGATGAGAAAATGATGTTTTATATATTTAAGTAGTCAGTTCCATTTTTTTTTCCTGAAAGTTTTATTTTGAAAATTACTAGTTTTTAATTCTTTTGTCACAAATCGGGGAGATATTTAAAAGTTAAAAGAAAATACCTAAAATTCTTATACTTTCTCTTACACAGAAGATTCAGCATATCATAATCTAATTGCTTAATTCCATAATTGCTTAAGATACTTCAATAGCTGTTGGTGTGAATGGCCCCTTTGAATTGATGGAAAGAATTTGGGCTGGTAGAAATGACTTCTCAAAACCCTTCCTTAATCTTTATAGGAGTATATTGAGCACACTCAATAAGAGAAACTTAAGATGAGAATGCCATGTATTAGGTGTTACAGCACCACTATGAGGCTATTTCCCCCACATGCAGTTCCATAGCAGTCTATACTTAATGGTTCAGACCTGTCTTCTCCTGCACTAAGGCATGGATGCACAGGTTTATTCCAAGGCTTCCTGTAAAATCAAGAGGAACATATTTGATCTCAGGAGATCACCAGTAGAATGGGTTATAGTGACCACTAGACCTCAGGTTTGGGATTGGAGTTTACACTCCTGTAGTGTCCCCTGCACTTTAAGGGAGGGCCTGCTATGCCTCTGTATCTCTCTGAAAGGCTATTATGGTAGACCTCCCACTGGCTTGTGTATTTCTAAAATCCTGAGTTGCCGGGGACTGTTGTTACCTTACTTAGGGGATGGAAAACTTAAGGGGAAAAAGTTATATTGTTATTACCTTACTTAGGGACAGAAAACTTAAGGAGAAAAAGTTATACTGATTCTGAAAATCCAAACATTTCAATCATCAGTTCCCAAAATTTCAATTTACTGTGCATTTATAAAGCAAAACATATGCATCTAGACAGACAGCCATCTGGTAGGACTTTAGTGTTATTCTTTTAGTAATATTCTGTATGAAAATCTAAATGCTTAGAATGTCTTGTACTTTCCTGTCCTCATCCCACTGGATGAGATAATTATGATGGGACCTGGAAGAAATCTTGATGGCTCTTTTCTCTGAGGTCAAATTTATCATGGCATCCCAAGCTTTTTAGGAATCATTCCCCTGTCTCACTCTATTTTCATAATGGTGTCCCTTCTATAATATAGCCAATTCCTCCTAAGTGTTCTGGATGCCTGGATTTCACCCTTTATCACCCTTCACCTGTCTAATCTGACCTTCATTCTCACCTTTGGTATTTTTTTCTTCCTTGGCTTTATGCTCTTCCAACTGTGCATACCATACCCCAAATTTCACAGCAGGTCCTTCTTATGTATGTTATTCACTGAGATATCATTGGCGGTATTATTTAGGCATTCTGATTTGTCAAGCACAAGTAAGAAAAATTGAATGTTTTGATCCCAGAAATATATAAGCTGTTTTTGCTGTTTATGCTACTGCTGCTGCTATCATTCTGCTTTAGTTCCATATTTCACTAACAAGGTTTCTCAGAACGCCGCTTCAAGTTGCTAAGGAGGATTAGTTTCTACATTGCCATGTTACTTGCCTGAATTACACTCTGTGGAACATGGTGTTTCCTAGGTCCAGAGTATATTAATCCTATTGTCTCTTCTTAGGTATCTGTTTGCATATGTAATGCTGAATCCACTAATGATACCAACTTAGTTCTAGGCTTTTATTATTAATGGTCCTGATAGGTCTATACACATGATCATAAAAAAAAAATCACATTGAAATGTGTGAGCCTTTGGCTGCTTAATGGATGAAGGACATTGTGGAGATATGATGTTCTGCAAACTTATGAATGTTTTGTACCTTTAAAAGCTGGTTAATGCAGCCATTCATTAATTCATTTAACAATCAGAACACATGAAATGTGCCAAACCTCTTTAAAGAGGGGGAAGCAAATAATTAGCAGCCAGTTCCTATCTTTAATAATCTAAAAATCTAATGAGGAAGGAAGGCATGTAAGTCATTTTTTAAAATGTGATAACCTTGACTGACACTTTACTATACGGTCTAGTACTTCTGAAAGACATGCTTACTCTGCAAATTTAGGTTTCCTAGAAGGTAGGAAGGGAGTAGTATTGAAGAATTCAGTAATCAGTGATATTTGGGACTTATGTTCTGGTAAGGAACATCAATTTCAAGTAGAGAGGAAGATGGATGAGAACTGGCAATTCCTAGAATTTGAAGACCTAGATTTCTAGTGCTATCAGTAAGATATTCATTTAGGGATAGAAAACAAGTCAGAAGTTTAGATACAACCACCCATGCACAAAGTCACAGTTGGGCCATAGACAAGAGAAACTTGTTGCTAATATGTAGTATTTGACAGCTTATAACTTATCTTCTTGCTTATAGTCTGTCAAAAATAATTGGAGACTCTTGGGACACCTGGGTGGCTCAGTTGGTTAAGTGACTGACTCTTGGTTTCAGATCTGGTCATGATCTCAGGTTTGTGGGATGGAGTCTGGTGTCAGTCTCCTTGTTCAGGAGTTTTCTGCTTAGATATTTTCTCCTTCTGCCCCAACACTGCTCATGTGTGCTCTCTCTCTCTTTCAGAAAACAAAACAAAACAAAACAAAACAAAACCCAAAAAGACAAAAAACACAAACAAAAAATTAAACAATTTAAACTCTTGGAAAATAATCTCAATATATTTTCTTCTTCAAAAATTAAGTCCTATTATTTTCAAGTAGTGAGAGAAATAATTATAATAATTGCTCAGTGCTTAATCTTGGGATTAAATTCTACTCAAGACTTATGTGGCTTATTTTAGTCAGACCTATATTTCTGCCATAAGTGGGTGTATAGCATGTTCTTTAAGGAAGCAACATCATGTTATCTACACTGCATTTATCTACTTTGTAAGACCACTTAGGGGAGTGGCAGTGGCAAGATGGTTAAATAAGACACCCCCTCTCATACTTCCATTGAACAACAATAATTTGGCATCCATCCATAGATAAAGGTTCTTTTGTGGGAGATTTGGGATCCAGGTAAAAGATTTTGAAACCCTGGTACAGTTCAAAATCAACATAGCTGGTAGGAGACATGACCACCTGTGCCTCTAGAGCCAGAGGTTCCAACCCCTTTCAGCCCTGGTCCAGTGCCAGTCCTTTCCACCAAGGGACTGATGGCCAGGCAGGAGCTCTCCCAGGGACTTGGTGGAGGTACATGCATTTGTTAACAGACCTGGTGACTAAGGACCTAAGTATGGAACCTGAAGCAGACATTTGTCCCTCCACCTACAGAATTTAACAAGGTACTGGGAGAAATCCCATCCATCCAGAGATCAGACAGGATACATATACCTTACCAAACTCCTGGTAACAAACCTATCAACTATGTACCCCACTGCAGATCCAGTGAGCTTCAAAACTGGCTCAAACTCAGCATGACTACAATTCCAGAGCTGATACCATTACCCTGGGGAACTGATCCTTACCTGTCAAAACCTAACCAGTTTGTAAATACCAGAAGAGGCATCTTCTCTTTCCAATGCACAGACCAATGCATGGTTAGATGACTCATGAAGAATCAGGCAAACATGACACTACCAAAGGTAACTAATAAAGCTCCAGGGACTGATCCAAAAGAAATGGAAATCTATGGCTTACCTTACAAAGAATTCAAAACAATCACCTTACAGAAACTCAATGAACTGCAAGAGAACACAGTAACTAAAAATCTGGAAAAAGATGCATGAACAAACTAACACATTATTTAAGTAAATAAAAGCCATAAAAAAGAACCAAAAAGAAATCCAGGAGCTGAAGAAGAAAATTACAGAACTGTAAGATTCAATAGAAAGCTTCAACAAAAGACTTGATCATGCTGAAGAAATAATCCACAAACTCCAAGATAGAACATTTGAAAACAGCCAGATAGAACAACAACAACAAAAGCATAGAGTGAATGAAGATTCACATCATGAGAATCCCATAAAGAGAGAAAGAAGCAGAAAAACTTAAATAGCTGAAAACTTTCCAAATTTAGGGGAGATATGTTAGGTACCAAAAGTTTAAATGACCACAAGCAAGATCAATTCCAAAAACCAAAAGAGACTAAGAGTCACTATACTTAAATCAGAAAAAATATACTTTCAGTTAAAATTGGCCACAAGAGCCTTAGAAAGTCACTCTATAGTGATAAAAAGGTCCATTCATTGAGAGGATATAACAATTGTAAATACATATGCACCCTAGATGGAACACATATATATTTAAAGCAAATATTAATGGAACTGAGTGAAGAAATATATACCAACACAAAAATAGTAGGGGATTTTAATTCTTTACTTTCACATTGAATAGCCCATCTAGACAGAAAAACAACAAGGAAACAATGGATTTGAATAATGCTATAAACCAAATGAACCTAAAAGACAAATATAGAACATTTTCTCCAATAGCATAAGATGATGTTTTTCTCAAGGGCACATGGATAGTTTTCCAGATTAGATATATTGGGGCACAAATTAAACATTAACAAACTTAAGAGGATTGAAATCATGTATCTTTTCCAGTAATGGTATGAAGCTAGAAATAAGTAAAAGGAAAAATTCACAAGTGTATGGAAAGTATATAATATACTGCATATTGTGTTTGTGTGTATACACACAACATATACTCCTGAATAATTGGTGTGTATAAGAATTCATAAAGTATTGAGACAAAAAAATGGAAATCTAACAGCCAAAACTTATGGAATGGAAAAAGAGCTGTTTCAAGAGGCAAGTTTGCAGTGACAGATGTCTACATTCAGAGAAAACAAAGATATCAAATAAACAACTTTATAACTCAAGAAATTGGAAAGAATTTAAAGTGCATAGTTAACAAAAAAGAAAATGAAAATTAGGAAGAAATAAACAGATTGGAAAAACAAAAATATCAATGGAACAGAGGTGGTTTTTGAGTAAATCGAACTGAGAAACTTTTGGCTAGGAACCAAGAAAAAAAAAAGAGGACTCAAACAAAATTAGAAGAGAGAAGACAAACTGACACTGCAGGGATGCCTGGGTGGCTCAGTTGTTAAGCATCTGCCTTCAGCTCAGTCATGATCCCAGGGTGTTGGAATCAAGCCCTTCATAAGGTTTCTTACTCAACGGGGAGCCTGCTTCTCCCTCTCTCACTCTCCCTCCTTGTGTTCCTTCTCTCGCTGTGTCTCTATCAAATAAATAAATAGAAAAAAAATTCTGACACTACGTAAATTCAAAGGATAAGAGAATAATGTTCTATCAGAAATGGATAACACAGAAGAAATGGAAATTCCTAGGAACATACAATCTACCAAGAATGAATCATGAAAAAAATAGGGAATCAGAATAGATCAACAACTAAGGAGACTAAAACAATAATCAAAACCCCTGTAACACAAATCATAAAAGACTCAATCTCAAAAAACAGACTGAGGGTTGCTGGGGGGAGGGGGGATGGGAGAGGGTGGTGGGGATATGGACATTGGGGAGAGTACATGTTATGATGAGTGCTGTGAAATGTATAAACCTGGCGATTCACAGACCTGTACCCCTGGGGATAAAAATACGTTATATGTTTATTTAAAAAAATTAATTAATTAATTAAAAAAAAAAACCCTCTAACATAGAAAACCCCAGTATCAGATGATTTCTGATGAAATCAGAATCTGGTGAATTCTACTAAACATTTAGAAATCATTAATGCTAGTACTTCTTAAATTATACCAAAATTTAAAAGAGTAGGGAATACTTCCAAACTCATTTTACAAGGCCAGCATTACCCTGAAACCAAACCCAGAGGACACTACAAGAAAACAATATGCTGATATCCCTGGTGAATATAGATACACATATTCAATAAAATACTAACCTAATTCAATAGCATTTTAAAGTGTCGCTGTCTTAGAGTGGTTCAACATAAGAAAATCAACAGAATTCACATTAATAGGAAGATGAATACTAATCATACTATCACCTCAATAGGTGTGGAAAAAGCTTAGATAAAACTCAATCCATTTTCTGATAAAAGCCCTTAACAAACTAAGTATAGAAAGAACATACCTCAACATAATAAAGACCACATATGACAAATCCCACAGTTGACCTCATACTCAGTGAAAAATGAAAATCTTTCACCAAAATCAGGGTGCCCACTCTCATCACTGTGACTCAACATAGTATGAGAAGTCCTAGTTATTAGGACAGTAATTCAAAAAGAAAAAAGCAAAATGCATCCAAATTGGGAAGAAAGAAGTAAAATTGTCACTACCTGCAGATGACATGGTCTTATATGTGGAAAACTCTATAAAGATTCCCCCCCAAAAAAACTATCAGAATAAATGAATTCAGTAAAGTTATAGGATACAAAGTAAGATGAAAAAGTCAGTAGCATCTCTATACACCAACAATGAATTATCTGAAAAAAAAAACAATCCCATATACAATAGCATCAAAAATGATAAATTACTTAGGTATAAATTTAAGTGAGGAGGGGAAAGATTTGTATACAGAAAACTACAAGATATTTATAAAAGCATTGAAGACAGAAATAGAAAGATATCCATGTCCATGAATCAGAAGACTATTGTTAAAATGCCCATACTACCCAGAGCTAATTTTATATTCAATGCAATCCCTATAAAAAATCCAATGGAATTTTCCACAGAGATATAAAGAGAATACTAAATTTTTGTGGAAAAACAAAAGACCCTAAATAGTCAAAGCAATCTTCAGAATGAAAAACAAAGCTGAAGGCACAAAAAGAATAGAACTGGACACTTAATTTTACAAAAACAAAATGTATTAAAAGTTTAAACAAAAAACCTGAACCATAAATATCCTAGAAGAAAATATGGGGAAAAAAGCTTTTTAGCATATGTCTTGGCAATCATTTTATGGATAGGGCACCAAACACAAGCAACAGAAGGAAAAGTTAATAAATTGGACTATATTAAAACGCTTCTGTACAGTAAAAGTAAAAAAAAAAGAAAAGAACCTATAAAATTCAAGAAAATATTTGTAAGTCACACATCTAATAAGGGGTTAATATCAAAAATATATCAAGAGCTCATACAACTCTATAGCAAAAAACCCCAAACAACTCAATTTAAAAAATGACATAAGAACTCAGTATTTTCTCCAAAGAGGAATGTCTCTAACAGACATCTGAAAAGATGTTCAGTATCACTAATCAAGGAATAGCAAATCAAAACTACAGTAACACCCCACACTTGTTAAAAAGGCAATTATCAAAAAAGATAAGAACTAATAAATGTTGGTGAGGAATGGGGAAACAGGAACTGTTGTATGCGGTTAGTGGGGATCTAAATGGGTATAGTCACTATGAAGAATAGTATAGTGTTCCCTCAAAAAGTTAAAAATAGAACTACCATATGATCCAGCAATTTCACGTCTGGGTATTTATCCAAAAGAAATAAAATTACAGTCTTCAAAAGATACCTGCAATCCTATTTCATTACAGCATTATTTAGAATAGCCAACAAAGGGAAACATAAACTTCCATTGACAAATAACTGGAAAAACGCAGGCATACACACATGATGAAATATTATTCAGCCATAAAAAGGAAATCCTGCCATTGGCAATAACACAGATGCATCTTGAGAGTATTATTCTCTATAAAATAAATCAGACAGAGAAAGACCAATAGTATATTATCTCACTTATATGTACAAATTGGAAAACAGACCTGTGGCTAATGGGGCCTAAGGGAAATGGGAAGATTTTGGTTAAAGGCTACAGATTTCCAATTACAAAATGAAAAAGTTCAGAGGACCTAATATACAGCATGGTCACTGTAGTTAAAAAGTATATTAGGTATCTGAAGTTGTCTAAGAGTAAGTTTTAACTGTTCCTCAGAGAAAATAGTTATGTGAAGTGATGGGTGTGTTAGCTAATTTTATTTTTGTAATCATTTTATCTCTCTCTCTCTCTCTATATATATGCTTATCAAGTCATCACATTGTATAGCTTAAACTTACACATTGTTATTTGTCAGTTATATCTCAAAACTGGACAGAAATAAAAAGGACATTTGGTATCATCTGGAGACAATGCATATGCCACAAGGCAGAAATGGCTAGCAAAATCTCAGAGTGGCTTCATAACTTTATGCCAGTCATGCTAGACATTGTTTTGGCAGGACAACGGACTGATTAATTCAAATATGTATTAAATAAAGGCCAACTAAGTTTCAGGTATAGGCATTGGGCCAGGAATACAATCTAGTTTTATTATTTATTTAATTATGCTAAAATTAGCCCATTTCCCCTAAGAATTCTATTGGAAGAAGTTGCAATGATAACTACTTATGGAATTTTAGAGGAAATAGGGTAAAAATGGAAATGGGAGTATAAAGGAGAACAATAACAAAAGCTTATAGTCATCTTATTTGACTGAATACTTAGAATGATTCTATGTAATAGAAATCACTATATCGATTACAAACAAGAACACCAAAATGACATACTTTCCACTACTAAGAAATTTTCGGTCCAGTTGCTTTCCACACGGACATAAATAGAAGATAAAAATTCCAGAGTATGAGGTTTGAAAGAGTACATATCCAGCTTTGGGGGATCTTTGGAGAGTCAGTGGACGTGTCATTTGCTCTGGGTCATAAGCACATGATAAAGGTTTTGGGTTCCGAAATATGGAAAGAAAGGGAATCCCAAGTGAAAAGAGCTTTAAGAAAAATCACAAAGACCGTAAAGTATGCACACAGAACACAATTTGTTCTATTTTGTTTAGGGTGTAGCAGCAGGGAGGAAATAAAGATTGAAAATTCAAATTCAATCTAGGATCATATTATCATAATGACCTTCAATGCCAGGTTTGGTATTTGACCTTTATTTAATAGGCAATGAAAAGAGTTACCCATCAGTGTTGACACATAATTTGTGTCTGGATTATGTAGTTAGATTTATAGTCTGCGTCATCATAACCTGTGAAGTTAAACCTTTGGTCAGGAGTATATATACTGATGTCTAAAACTTTAAGATCAACTTTCCAAGGTCAATTTATAGTAAAACTTTAGATTTCTTTTGAGAATTGTCCTTTGAGGCAATATAAAAATCTGATGTGTGTTGACTACCAATTTTAAAATAAATGTTGGAATGCTCTGAGTTTGCCAACTGCTGAAAAGTAAAATAATGACACATTAAGTAATGGAAATGTGGGAATTAAAACTTTCACAGAAAGAGAAAACAAACTCATCATTTCTTTCCTTATCTCTGTGTCAGCCCCCTTGCTTGTTCATGTCTTGTCCTTTGAGATGTCCTCAGTTGCCTCTATCTCAGTGCCTTTTGATATTCATGAGGGGTGAAACACCATTTTGGAATTTAGAGACTCTCTTGGCCTCAGTAACTGAAAATAATTGGAGTAATTTCATTTTATTTCTTCTAGAGGAAGAACCTGGAAAGTTCACCGATTTTCTACTCTACCTTTCTGTAGTCCTTACCTTGTTCCAAGCCCTGCTTGAGTTACATCTCTTGATGTTGTTCAGACTGTGTGGTGCCTCATAATCTACCAATCCTGTGAATTCCTGTCCTTGAATTCAGTATACTTTCACATATTTCTCTGAAGACAGTTTTGCCAGCTGACAGTCTGAGTTAACTGAGTTCCATACATAAATTTATGCAGGAAGGAGAAAAAGAAAATACTCAGGAAAGAAAACAATTATTTGAACACAGTGAAATAGTTCTAATCCAAAATATGTCAAGCTGTAGTGATTTTTTTAAAAAAAGATCTTCAATTTGCAAAATACTTTAACATTCTCTGCCAAAAACTCCAGGTATGCATCAATGTCTTTCGTCATTTTATGGCTTTGAGTGATGTTTTGTGCTCTGTAAATTTGATACGTTGTCTAGGTTATTTACTGTATATCAAGATAAATTCCCAAGCCATATCCGTACACTGATATGAGTGCATCAAATGTCCCTCCTAGGTTTTCTATGCCTATTCCATCCATCAGGCAAGCCTGTATTGAGCATTTTTAAGTGTTAGCCATACCAGATACTCTTCAAACTTTACCAAGATTAAAAATAAACTGGGGAGGCTGCCGCTCCGACCTCATCCGCTGCTGGGCCCCACGAATCCGCCACCGCAGCCGCCACCCCACGCAGACATGGCCTCGGGTGCCACCCCCACGGCAGTGAAGATTGGAATAATTGGTGGAACAGGCCTGGATGATCCGGAAATCTTAGAAGGAAGAACTGAAAAATACGTGGATACTCCCTTTGGCAAGCCTTCTGATGCCTTAATTTTGGGGAAGATCAAGAATGTTGATTGCGTCCTCCTTGCAAGGCATGGGAGACAGCATACCATTATGCCTTCAAAAGTCAACTACCAGGCAAACATCTGGGCTCTGAAGGAGGAGGGCTGTACACACATCGTAGTGACCACGGCCTGTGGCTCCTTGAGGGAAGAGATTCAGCCCGGTGATATCGTCATTATTGATCAGTTCATCGACAGGACCACTAAAAGGCCTCAGACCTTCTATGATGGAAGTCATTCCTGTACCAGAGGAGTGTGCCATATTCCCATGGCTGAGCCGTTCTGCCCTAAAACGAGAGAGGTCCTCATAGAGACTGCTAAAAAGTTAGGACTCCGATGCCACTCAAAAGGAACAATGGTCACAATCGAGGGACCTCGTTTTAGCTCCCGGGCAGAAAGCTTCATGTTCCGCACCTGGGGGGCAGATGTTATCAACATGACCACAGTTCCAGAGGTGGTTCTCGCTAAGGAGGCTGGGATTTGCTATGCAAGTATCGCCATGGCGACAGATTATGACTGCTGGAAGGAGCACGAGGAAGCGGTTTCGGTGGACCGGGTCCTAAAGACCCTGAAAGAAAATGCCAATAAAGCCAAAAGTCTGCTCCTCACTACCATACCTCAGATAGGGTCCATGGAATGGTCAGAAACCCTCCATAACCTGAAGAATATGGCCCAGTTTTCTGTTTTATTACCAAGACATTAAACCAACATGGCTGCCTAGGTGACAGGAAGACTTCCTAATTCTAGTCATTTGAGAAATTTCGGCTTAACTTGGAAAAAACATGGAAAAGGCATGCAGCCCTCATGCCCTTGCCTGCTAAGGAAGAACATGATAAGAAGACATGCATGTATCAGAGAAGCCTTCTCGAAGGCTTAGACTGCTTCAGAAATGACCGGTAAATGTGGAAAAATTCTGACACTTCAGAAAATAGATAAGACCCCACCTACCCTTCCCCCAGTAAATTTGTAAGAATAAGGTTGGGAGGTAATATCCAGTTCCTATGTTACCAAGGAAATACGAGGAAGAAATGGGAATTCTTGGGCTATTTATTGGTGTTACTATAAATTTGTAGTCTTTTTGGAGGGCAGTTTGCTAAAATGTATCGAAAGGCTTAAAAATACTTAGACCCTTTGTGGTGGTTACTCTAGGAATTTATCTTTAAAAAATTATCAGAGATACAAAGAATTATGTATAGGGAAGGACGTCTAATGTACCATTAGTTAGAATCGTAAATATTCAGAACAATCTGAATATCCAACAGTTGGAAGTAAATTACAGCATAGCTCTAATTGTGTTGTGAAGCAGCCAACTGAAGATCATGTTTCACATAATATTTAATGTCCTGAAGAAATGGTTGCTCTATAATACGAAATGAAAAAAGGATATGTGCACACATTTTGCATTGCTAATTTCGCTTTAAAGTTCTATATTAATGCAGAAAAATACCAGAAATGGGTATATAATCTTTTGTTACTGTATTTGGGGTTGGGACACTGAATCATTTTAATTTTCTTTATATTTTTCTGTGTCTTCACATTTTTCTACAATGAATATAACCAAATAATAAAGTTGTCTTAAAAATAAAAAAAAAAAAATAAACTGGGGATACATTATACCACAGATTTTGTGGTATGTATTGGGGTCTGAATTTCTACATCTTTAACAGGCTCACAAGTGTGCTTTCTGGAGGACCGCACTTTGAATAAAATCTCTTTTGTACTAAAGTACTCTGTATTAACTCAATATAATGGGGGCACTGGGTACATGATGAGCAAATATAAAGCCATTTTAACATAGTGGTATACATATTTCATTGAGAACAGAAAGGATAGAGGGATACATTTTGTGAAGAGTAGAAGTTCAGAAGTTTTCACAGGAGACTTAAACAGGGTCTAGGAAGATGTGAAGGATAGTAGCAAGCATGGAAGATATTCTTGACAGAAGGAATAGGTGTAGGAATTCATGGAACTCCATAGAATCATGTGGCTGGAAGTGAGGATACACACTGAACAGACTGGAAAGGGAGGAAATGTAATTTAGTTCTTATGGTACAGATAGGCAAACAAATATTTTGTAGGATAGTAGATGGGGAATAAGAATTAAGATACACAATGCTCACACACAAGCATACATACACAAAAGGTCCTCGTCAAAATGGCCACTTTACTTGCTCAAAAATCAATTTTATTTTCAGAAGAAGCAGTCAGTTTTAACAGGGAATTTTTGTCCTTAAGCCAGGTTTTAACTTTATAACTTGGAGTCTGAGGGAAATATAAATAGCACTCTAAGGAGCTTTCATGAGTATCACTTTAAAATCTGCACCAGCTCTTCTAGATTATTATAGGCAGGCCACTTCAAATCTGTCACATTTTTCTGCCTCATGAAAATTTGAATCTTGTGTGAATGGGTCCCCATATTTCCAGATAAGATCTACCTTTCTAATATGGCATGAATTGCTCTTTGCAATTTGTTTCCAACCTACTTTTCTAGCATAGCTCTGTATCTCCCTCAGTGTTCTTACCATAAAACTAGAGTATCCTTCATTCATTGAACAATAAACACATGGAATTCCTACTACTTTGTGCCAGAATCTGCACTTCATTCTGGGGATATAGTTTTGACAAAGTAGCCTATGACCTGACTTAAAGAAACTTGCATTTGGGGATGACTGACATTTGCAATAAATGCAATAAATTGTGAAACGCATTACCAAAAAGAAGTTAAATTACAGGGATTGTAATTACACTGTGAATAGAGGTTCTTGTAAAAGTGGTGTTTCAGCTGAGACCTGAAGAAATAAAAGATATTAACCAGAAGATGTGTGGTGGGAATTGGGGAGGGATAGAGAGAACAGCATATACAAAGTGAAACATCATAGACTAGTAAGAAAGTAGAGTCATCAAATAATCATTCGAAATTTGGCATGGTTGATCTTAGAGCATGAAGGGGGGAAATGGTGAGAAATGAGAGCTAGGCAGGGGCCAGTTGCAGAAAGCTGTAAGTGCTGTGTTAATGAACACTAAATGTAATGGAAAAACCACTCAAGGGCTTTAAGCAGGGAATGACATGAACAAGTTTAGATTCTATTATTATTTTACTGGCTGCAGGACGGAGGAAGACTTAAAAGGTATGAAACTAGAGTGGGAAAGCCAGCTCTTAAAACTGCTCAGGTGAAATGCGATGGTGCTTTTGGTGAGAATGGGGCAAGTGGAAATGGAGAGAAGTAAATAATTTCACATTTGAGTATTTCCTGAGGGTAATGGGGATTCAAGAAACGAAGTCAGTGATGACACCAAGATTTCAGGCTTGGCAAGATGTTATTTATTAAGAGGGGTAACACCAGAGAAGCACAGTCCTTGACAGAGAAAGAAGAATTCCCATTTGGACAGGTGCTTGAAGGAATTTGAAATATCCAAATAAAAATACAGCATAAGGAATATATGTTTGGAGTTTAGTGGGGGAGACCTGGTTTTGAAGTTATAAATCTGGGAGTCATCACTATATGGAAAGAAATGAAAGCCATGGAAATTGAGGAGACTGCTTTGGGAGAGTATGTGGGGTGAGAAGACTGAAGAACTTAGAATGGACTTCTGAAGACCATCAACATTAGGACATGAATGAAGAGGTAGGGTAAAGCAGGCAGTAATAGGAGAATGAGCCACCAGTGGTTAAGAGGAAAGTTTGAAGAGAGTGATGCGTTGAAAGACAGAAGCGAGTATTTTAGGAAGGGAAAAGCATTTCTAGGACACAGCAAGTCTGAGTGGCCCTGGGGCACATCTGAAAAGGATCTGCTCTTGAGGGTTCTATCTATAATGGTTGACCTTGATCAGTTAAAAGATTTTCTGCCTTCCACCGCATGCTTTATTCTGTTCCTTGACAGAATTCCATTTATTTTCCAAAGTTCTGTTAAAGAAGAATGGTCATAAAAATCATCTTTGCATTGGAGATACATTCTCATTTTGATATACATCTGTAATTTTATATACCGTATGTGTTCTTTTTAACAGGTTACCTTTCTACTTGGGCATAGATCTCTAATATAATCTGGAACATTCCCAGAGGACAGCAACTTTACCATGAATGAAGATGTTTGCTGACATTAATCAGAGTTGCACAACTAGTCACATATAGTTTTCATTAGTTTTTGCAGAATTTTTACGACAGCCATGGTGATATAGTCCCTAGGGTTCTGAGAAGGCAGCAATTATATTTCTGTGAATGGTTTTATCTACAATATTTAGCTCACTGATATGTAAAAAACAGCCATTAAAAAGTTATTGCATGTTTTCTTTCATATTTTTTTCCTCTTTGAAATTGAAAAAAAATTTAATTATGTTTCTATTGGAAGTATCAATATTTTTTATGAATTCTAAGTTGTGTTGTGGCATAGTTATTTTTTTAGCACTTTAAATAAACAAATTTTCACCAGGATTCCCTCCGTGAGATTAAAGAGCAGATCCTGGCATTTATATGTGTTGTACTAGCGTGCAGGGGTGGGGGATGACGTTGGGAAGTATCACATACTGCTATTCCCTCCTTCCAGTAACACTTTCAGTTGGCACCACTGGAGCACTTATGTGGACTTTCTTTGCCTCAAGTCCCACCATGGTTTCTGATGTTGCAGATGGTTTTCTTAATGTCACTAGCTTATTTGCATTTGATCATTTATATACCATCTTACTCTTGCTTCTTTAATCCACAGTTTGAAAACCAATGATGTTTTAAGTGATTATTCTCTTTTGAACATGGACCTTCTCACAGTGGGGCCCTGGAGGTAGGCAATGATTCTCTTCCTGTCCCCACTTCTAGCTTCTGAAGGACTCCAAGAAAAAAGATTAATCAGTTTTTCGGAAGTTATAATCTACCCCCCAACAAGCATGCACTTGCTATTCATGTTCTTATAAGGACTTAGGTACAAAAATGCCAGCTAAGGACTCCTTGCTTTGTACTATATCCAAGGAAAGAGATCTGACAATACCCCAGGCAAAGCACTCTATAAACACCCTCCTTTTTAAAAAAGAATAAACTGTGCAAAAGCTCTGGAGTTCTCAGGCAATGTGATTGCCCGCCCTGCTTGTTTAAGGTCATTCAAATCCTGGACTTTGCCAAAAGACTTACAGCAGAGCCATCCTGTTCTTGGAGTGAGTTGTAATTTTGCTTAGGTCACAGATTTTTTACTGGCCAACAGCATTAAAATGGGTCCTTTTTATTGGTGTTAAGTATAAACGAGATGCAAAGAGTGTGTGTGGTAATTTTAAAGTTGTGTTTATAATGAAGATAGTCTGTTTAAAGAATTACTAATATATTTATACTTATGAATTATAAAAATAAAAACACTTCCTATTATCCTGTCAGATGGAAGAAGGATGTTATACTCTAAATGCCATTTCTTTGGAGATTTCATTTTCTTTATTGAGTCCTACAAAGTCTTCCCATTTATCCTGGATGCATTTGCAGCTATATTCATATAGCCAAAAAGACATGAGGAGTTGTGTAATTATTGGTGAGTTCAAGCTGTCAGAACGACCTGGTAGGGCAATAAAAGCAAAACCATTTTCAAGTCATCATTGGCTGATTAATTACTTTGAACTGAAATGTCCAGTAACTCTTCCATTTGTTTTGGTTAAAAATAAAAGATGATTTTTATCTTGTTATAATAACTATTTTCTCTGATGAAGCACAGATTTTAGCATTTTTGCTTCTTAAATACCACTTCTATAATGACTGCTTATGAAAACATAAGAGAACAGATTATGGCTCAATTTTCAACTACAATAATAAAAGTTAGGAAACATTGCATGTTCTGCTCTATAATCCAAGCCAATATAATACATTTGTTCATAAATAATTATGTATTAGGGTATATGAGCCTATTCACCATCTTCAGACTATCATAGAAAAATTAGGTAACTTTAGGTCAGATCTATCTGAAATATATATTATATATATAACATATATATAATACATAATATATTTTAATATATATAAGTATAATATATATAAAGTATATATTTTAATATATATCTGAAGTATATATTTTACACTAAAATTACATCAATAATGTTTAGAGGGTGAAAATATTTCTTACAGCACTAAGTAGCCCTATAGATTGCCTCAGTTGACATTCCTAGGAGATAAGGGCAAGGTCCTGGTGGGGATGTGAGTGAGCCCATGAGGCAGTACAGGGATGGAAAGGCAGGGAGAGATCGATGGTGGTGTGAGTGACTGGTGTTTTAACATGTGCCAAGAAGTTTTTGAATGTTATATTAATCTTCTTTGATAATGTGAGACCAATATTCTATCCATTGTAAATATAAAGACACTAAAGTTCACAAAATTTGTTTGAGATCTGAAAAATGTATGTTGTAGTTGGGGTTTGAATGCTTTTTCCTGACCCTAAAGTTCACATTTATTCTTCTAGGTTTAGATCACAGTGGATATTGTTTGGTGAATGGCTACTTTCAAGGGTTAGGACACTTCAGGAAGATGGAGTTGTGCCAAAGTCATCTTTTAAGTATGAAGAAAAGTTATGAAGATTCTGGAAAATTTGATTTATATGTGTAATTAATTTATTGGGACACATACGGACTTTTAGGCATCTCATTAAACAAATATTAAGCATCAATTAAATACCAGGCATTTTTCTAAGTGCTGAAGAAAAAGCACTGAATCAGATACATATTCTCAACAATACTGATGATGAAACCTCATCCAGTTCTGATTTAAGAACTTAGTATACGTGGGAAGACTCCAGTTAATAATTTTAAAGTTGCAGCAAAATTTTAGAATGGTGATATTTTATATAATTCCTAGCTGTCAGGAAATTGTAATTAAATACAAAACAGTATTTAGGAAAAAACACTATGAAGAAGCTATCATGTCCTTTGAGCATATCTGTGAATTCATTCCATTTAACCAGATGACAATAGAATTACTACAAATTTGAATCCTTTCCATATTCCATAGAGTTTCTCTGGAATCCTATGATTTAACATCTCAAGGCTTCCATCTATACCAAGTAACTGGCTCATCACAAACTACTTCTAAGTCATTGCTTATCCAGTGTAGAGAAAGAAATACCAAAATATTCTAAGTATCACTATGTATTTAATATGATCCTGATAAATCTGATAAGCTGAGATAATGTATGTGACAAAGCTGCCTTTATATGGATAATTCTTTTAAATTCCCATTTCTTCTTTTGTAGTGCTAAGCAACTGATAATACAAGCTTAGGGAATTGGAATTCACTAATTTCTATCATTTTAAATGGCTTCTTCTAGTCAACAAAAACAAAAATAAGGTAAAATAGGTCCTCTTAAAAAGAATGTTTTTGAGGAAGGACAGTTCATTAGAACAGGTTTTTGTTTTTTTAATCCCAAACTAAATAATTCTGGAAACTACTGTATGGTAGACTTCCTCCTTAGTTTTACATCCACAGTGCTTAACATTCTCCTGAGATTTGGGGTAATCTCTTTTCATTTTTCTAGAAAAATATCCCTAATTCAATTTTGTCTATTCAATGAAATCTAAATTCACTAGTGTGAAATGAGAAAGGCCCTCATAATCAGACAAAATATGCCTTTTCAGTATCTTTCTTTTTTTCTTCCATAAATCACAATGCACTTTTTTGGAAGAATAGAGTGACCTTTTTTTCATGTTTTCTGAAACACAGGTACCCTATGGAAAAACTGCCTAATACATTCATTTTGGATGCTCTGTTTATAGAAGTAATATGCCAGGACTAGTCTGTATAGTTATTGATGACAAGTTTTTTTTCCACTAGCATCTAGACTTACATTTTTCAAGACATCTTTAAATTGCTTTGCTAAGTAAGGAGAAACATACTATGGGGTGGAAAATGTAGATGGATTACCACATAATACACAAAAATACAGTCAAAACCTCAGTTCTAAAGTTGGGGAGAAATAGGGTCCCAGTAAATAAGAAAGTAAATTCTAGGCAAGGAAGTAACACCAAATTCATAGATGATTAAATCCTTCCTAATGAGACCCAAGCTTATCTGGAGTATAGTGAGAGCTCACTGGTAGACAAGCCAGTGCTGACACTTGTGAACCAGATAAAAGATAATAGCTTCAGACTTGAAGACCAAATGGGGTTACTGGTGGCCAAGTTATCCAGAATGACTAGGGTCATATTCCATTAATCAAAGCCACTACTTCTGCTCAATATTCAGGCATGTCTCTCCCAAATTAGTATCAAACTTGCCCATTTAATGGTCAGCATTCTCCCTTTGATCTGCCTAAGAAAGCCTTCATTTTAATCCTGAACACGTTACACATCCAAAATCATGGTTCTTTTGGGGTAGGTTCTAGGTTTTACTGCTTCTTAATATGTTTATTCAATGGCTCTATTGGAAATTATTCATCTATTCATTCATTGATCCATTATTGAATGTGCACCTACTATTAGTAAAAAGTTTCACAAATCACTAGGGCTGCAAAAGTTATTAAGATTGGCAGAGTTTTTGTCCCTATGTAACTCAATGTACTGGGAGATGCAAATTAGCAGTCCACAAAATAAAGTGTGATTAGTACCATGATCAAGGAACTACAGAATGTCATAGATGCAAAGAAGGCAACTCACTGAAACATGGGGATTCAGGGAAGACTTTCTGGAGGAAGCAAGATGCTTGCAGTTAAGTCTTTATATAATTACTCTAGCTACACTGAAGAGTGGATTGGTGAGAAGGGAGTAGAGGCAGAAAGATCATTTAGAATGCCAAAATAGTAATCTGGGCAAGAAATGATGGTGATATGAACAGGGAAGTAAAGAAAATACAATTTTAATAGATGGGAGGTACAATTTGCACTAGTGTTGCTTGGATAGAAGGACTGAAGGAGAGATGTTGTTGAGGATGATGCTCAGTTTTCTGGTTTGGGCAACTGAGTGGATAATTGGATCAATTAAAGAGAGCAGATATAATGTTGAAATGTTGAAAAAGAAAAACAAAGCTGGGGCCATCATGTTGCCTTATTTCAAGCTATATTACAAAGCTCTGATCACCAAGACAACATGGTACTGGTACAAAAACAGACACATAGACCAATGGAAAAGAATAGACAGCCCAGATCTCTCCCAGATAGAGAACTCCCAACACTACAGTCAACTAATCTTTGACAAAGCAGGAAAAAATATCCAATGGAAGAAAGATAGTCTCTTCAATAAATGGTGCTGGGTAAATTGGACTGCTATATACAGAAGAATGAAACTGGACCATTCTCTCACACCGTACACAAAGATAAACTCTAAATGGATGAAAGACCTCAATGTGAGACAGGAATCCATCAAAATCCTAGAGGAGAACATAGGCAGTAACCTCTTTGACATTGGCCACAGCAATTTCTTTCAAGACACATCTCCAAAGGCAAGGGAAACAAAACTGAAAATGAACTTTTGGGACTTCATCAAGATAAAAAACACAGCAAAGGAAACAGTCAACAAAACAAAGAGGCAACCCACAGCATGGGAGAGGATTTTTGCAACTGACACTACAAAGCGTTGATATCCAAGATCTATAAAGAGCTTCTCAAACTCAACACCCCAAACCCAGGTAATACAGTAAAAATGGGCAGACGATATGAGCAGATACTTCTCCAAAAAACACATACAAATGGCTAACAGACAAATGAAAAAGTCTTCATCATTAACCATCAGAGAAATTAAAATCAAAACCACATCGAGATATCACCTTATATCAGTCAGAATGGCAAAAATTGATAAGTTGGAGAAGTTGTGGAGAAAAGGGAACCCTCTCACACT
The DNA here is from genome assembly GCF_010015895.1 of Lontra canadensis. Taxonomy (NCBI): domain Eukaryota; kingdom Metazoa; phylum Chordata; class Mammalia; order Carnivora; family Mustelidae; genus Lontra; species Lontra canadensis. The sequence continues at coordinate 14,341,406 of NW_022631031.1, read as the reverse complement.
GTTGGTGGAAATGCAAATTGGTGCATCTGCTTTGGAAAACACTGTGGAGGCCTCAAAAAATTAAAAATAGATCTACCATAATCCAGCAATTGCACGACTGGGTATTTACTCCAAAGATACAGATGTAGTGAAAAGAAGGGTCATAAGAACTCCAATGTTCATAGTAGCAATGTCCACACTAGCCAAATTGTGGAAAGAGTAGAGATATCCTTCAACAGATGAATGGGTAAAGAAGACATGGCCCATATACACAGTGGAATATTACTTAGCCATCAGAAAGGATGAATACCTAACTTTTGCATACACATGGATAGGACTGGAGGAAATTATACTAAGTGAAATAAGTCAAGCAGAGAAAGTCAATTATCGTATGGTTTCACTTATTTGTGGAACATAAGGAATAGCATGGAGGACATTAGGAGAAGTAAGGGAAAAAAGAAGGGGGAGGGGAAATCAGAGTGGGAGACAAACCATGAGAGATTATAGACTCAGAAAAACAAATGGAGGGTTTTAGAACGGATGGGGGTGGAAGGATGTGTTAGCCCAGTGATGGGTATTAAGGAGGGCCTAGATTGCATGGAGCACTGGGTGTTATACTCAAACAATGAATCATGGGAACAGTACATCAAAAACTAATGATGTACTGTATGGTGACTAACATAACACAATTAAAAAAAAAAAAGATCAGCAAGATAAAAACAAAAACAAAAACAAAACAAAACATGGTAAATGTGAATTACCTGTGGGAGAACCAAAAAGACATTTTGTAGACTGCTGGAGAGTCAATTACTATCATCAGTAAGTAAGTCATAATGAAGTCCTAGAAATCAACAGTGCTCAATATCCTTCCAGCTATTGTGTTGATATGTTCATAGTTTAGCTTGGTTTTGATAACTTAAAAGATAACAACTAGTACTGATTTTTTTTTTTTAAGAGGTGAGAAATAAAAATTCTCATGCATATTCTAAGATACTGATGTAGGTTCTTTTGAACCACTTTATAGGGCTTTGAGTATGGTCTGGACATTTTATAGAAAGGATGCCTTATACATTTTTTTGTCATTTCCTTTGGTGTGCAATTGCATTTTTTGTGTGATTGTTATATTTAAAAATATTTTTCAAAAACAATGCTGAGATTTTAATAGTGGGATTTAAGGATTAAATGGATTACAGATTTGTTTTTAAAGGAAACTGGTGGGGGTATAAACTCAAGATGTACTGCTCTTAGTGTTTCCACAGTGAACAGTTTATTATTAGTAGGTACTCTGATTATATAATACCTTAGTTTTATATATTTGATTTTCAAAATATTTCTATTCTATATTGTAAAATATTTTGTGTTTACAAAATACAAGTGTGTTGCACATCCAAACTTTTACATAGTGCTACTAAATTAATTGCCATTAGATAAGTTTCCCTTGGGTAGTTTAGGGGATGAAGGTGGAGAGTTTAGGGACGTGTTAGTTTTAGCATTACAGAACAGCATTTTAGAAATTCAGGTAGTTTTGGTTTCTGGTGTGTTTATGTTTATATAATACTTCAATTTTTTTTCAAAGCACTCCATATACAGAGACCCATAAACTCTAATGGCCTTAATTTTCATTATTTGGCCCTAATATTCATTATACTCTTATCATTTACTTAAATGCTTTTCAGGGGTACCTGGATGGCTCAGCTCAGGTCATGATCCTGGAGTCTCTGGATCGAGTTCTGCATCTGGCTCCCAGCTCTACAGAGAGTCTGCTTCTCCTTCTGACCTTCTCCTCACTCATGCTCTCTCTCACTGTCTCTCTCTCAAATAAATAAATGCTAAAAAAAAAAAAAAGCTATAAAAAAAGTGCTTTTCAGATGATATATGCCTGAAAATATGATTGAAATTTTTTGAATTTTTAATGATACTCTAAGTCAGTTTAATTTTTTAATTTTTAATTATTTTAATTTTAAAATTATTTTAAAATTATTTTAATTATTTTAATTTTTAATTTTAATTTATTTTAATTATTTCTACAGCAGACTATATTGTTTTATATTTGATTAGTGAAGTTATGCTCTCCCAGATTTATTCATATAATCTACACAAAAGAAGATTCACATATTACTTATACAGGCTGATGAACTTTTGCAATAATATACACTTGTGTAACTACTACCACAATCAAGATACAGTAAATTTTCATCACTGCTTTCAAGCCATCTTTTCTTCACTATAGTTTGCCTTTTCTGGAATTTCACATAAATGAAGTGAAAAAGAATGTAGTCTTTTGCATTTGACATTTTTTACTTAGCATAATGTTGAGGCTTATTTGTGTTGTATTTATTAGTATTTTGTTCATTTTTAGTGGGGGTAGTATTCCAGTGGTGTAGATATACCACTTTCTGTTTATACATTTATCAGTTGATGGGCATTAGAGGTTTTTATTCCCAGTTGTTGGCTATTTTGAATAATGTTGTGATGGACATTATAATAAAAGTATTTTTGCAGACTTTTTTTTTTCATCTCTCTGGTATAAAACCTTTGGAGTGAAATTTCTGGGTTGTATGATGTATGTAGGGTGTATATGTAAGGTGCGGTAGGTAAGACACTGCCAAATTGTTTTCCAAAGTAGCTATCCATTTCATATTCCATTGGCAATGCAGGAGTTCTAGAAATTATATATCAGCAACACTTCATATTGTTAGTTGTTTGAATGTTATTGTGAGATATTAATATTAGTAGTAGTAGTTTAGTAATTAGTAACACTAGTAATTACTAATTTACTGACGTTTAAAGTTATGGATTAGGACATGACAAAAATAGGTCTCTGGGGAAAAGACAATGAAGGTAAATTTTATTTGAGCTCCAGTCTGGTGAGTTACCAGCACAGACTTGGAATACATGAGCCCTGGTTTTATTGTACTAAAATATTTTCCTTTTCATAAAGTGAAATATTAAAATATGCTAGTTTCAGTCTGATAATTTAAATGCTGCCATTTTAATGTGTCTTACCATAAATCTATTTTATAGCATTCTGTGTCATCCCTCATATCTTGGATAAAAAATATTTTTGTCTCCTTTCTAACTTGGAAAACATGTACACATGCGTGTTTTTCTTCTGCTGCTTGGAGTGGGTTGGTGATAAATTTTTTTACTCATTTTTTTCCCCTTAGCGTACTTTCAATTCTATATTATGTAAGGCCATCTAGCTGTTGGAAACTTTTTAATGATGTATGATAGTATCACAAAGATTTCATTCACTTACTTTTAAAGATGGAGTTCTACTAAATTATAAAGTAAATGATCACATTTGACAGGTAATGTTTTTAAGAAGTCTGTACAAAATCTTCTGTTAGTAAATGTAGCTATTATCTCTGATTATGATCTTGAACTGATTATTTGTTATACAATAGTATGACATTTAACAAGTATTTGACTTCTTTTATTATAGTTTTAATAAAACTATGCAAGATGATCGTCCTATGAGGAGTTTATAATTCAATGAAGGGGAAAACAAAAACCAAAATCCTAGTAATGTAAGTTAGTATATATTGTAGACAGGAATCCTTTCTTTCTCTTTCTTCCATATGAAAAGAGCTTACTATTCCTGCCTAGGGGGCTTCTTGTTTCTTCTGTGCAAAGACGCAGGGTGAGCATTCTGCTAGTGAGCATTTGTCATTGTTCCACATTACTCAGTTAGATAGAGTGAAAATATAGAACCTGAGCATGTGAGGTATGCTTGTTCTGCTCTTTTTGGAACAATAGGAAGCAGAGGCCCAAGTATAGTATAATCCATGTGTAGATTCAAGCACACATATCATGTGTCCCAAGATACGATTAAAGGAGAAGGAAATAGTAGCAAGCCCATCTGGGCTTTCTGAGCTCTGTCTTCTACCTAGCCATCATTAGTAATGGTGACATTTTGGTTTCAACTGCTGAATCTTGCCTTTTTCTAAGTCAACTCAACACCCATATGGAGAACCACATGTCATTCACTGGAACCGCTCAAAGACTCCAACTAATGGTACATATCAGGAGCTATATTGACATAAGTTGTCACCTGTCATACTTTATTAGATTATCTCCTGAACTAGATTGTTAGCATGGAAGCTGTCTTCTTGCTCAAAGTTATGTCATGTCCCTACCTGTGGGAAGTTTCTGCATTCTCCACTATTGAGCTTGGTTGTGGCCATATGACTTAGTCAGTGATCTGTGAGAGGAAGTGACAGGTGATATTTCTTGGCAGAGCCAGCATGTGATTTTTTACTTTTCCTTCCACAATCACGTAAGCGTGTATTTAAAATGAACCTCTGTCATCTTAAGCCCTAGAGTGAAGACCATGTGGAACAAAGCCCCTTGAAAATCTGCATTGAAGAAGCAATATGAGAATAAATTTATTGCTTTAAGCTGCTGAGGTTTGGGGGGTTGTTAGCATAGTATATATATATATATGTACTATGCTGACTCATACAGTTTCCTACTCCTTGAAAAAGGATTTACTTGTCAAATATATTGTGACTTTGGATGTCAAGGGGAGATGTCAACATTTTTAAAGAATAGCTTTATCTGGAGTGGGTAAGGATGGGAGGGGAGGAGTTCTACATTAAATCAAGTGTTTAGCATATAACATATACCTATTTCTAAAAAGTCAAATGAGGTATTCATGTTTGTTCATATCAGATTACCCAGTAGAGATCAGAATGTATGGGAACTGCCACAGGCAACTATGTGTTAATGGTGGAGTAAGCAGAAGTAACTAAAGCTGGGGAGGGAATAGGTAATTAAGACAGCATGACCATGTCCAAATTTAAATTTAAATGATGACTTCTGGGTAAATGGTGGTTTCAAAAAAAAAAAAAAAAAAAAAAGAGGAGGAATCAGCCATAATCTAGTTAGCAAGACCTAACACATTCCATTTGGTTAGAATTCACAATTCACTGTTTAAATGTATCTTTATTCTTCTTTAGCTATACTTGACATTTTTATTTTTCCTTTTGTATTAGGTTTCATTTCAAAAACACAAATACTAGCCACATTAGAATTTGTAAGGAATTGTCTAAGAAACATGTTCAATGTTTTGTGTCAGGGTTATGATATCTTTTCCAGTTTCCTTAATTTTAGCCTTGCATTATTACACATCAAATCACAATGAAAAAAGGCAGATATTGAGCTTTCTGATGTTTGTCTTTGAAGGGCTTTCTTATTATTTGATAGGATATACCACATCAATGAAATGAAAGATAAAAACCATGATCATTTCAATAAATTCAGAAAAAACATTTGACAAAATTCAACATTCATTTATAATAAAAACTTTCAACAAAGTGGGTTTAGAGGGAACTGACCTCAATGCAGTAAAGACCATATATGGCAAACCCACAGCTAACATAATGGTGAAAAACTAGATTTTTCCTCTAAGATCCATAAAAAGTCAAACATGCCCACTCTTGCCACTTATACAATATAGTATTGGAAAGTCCTAGGCAGAGAAATTAGGTGAAACAAAAGACATTCAGAAAGTAAAACTGTCACTATTTGGAGATGACATTATATATAGAACACCCTGAAGATTCCACCAAAAGACTGTGAGATCTAATAAATGAAGTCATTGAAGTTTCTGGAAAATAAAATTTCTGGATATAAAAATCAAATAAAAATATGTATTTCTCTACACTAATAGTGACTTATCAGAAAGAAATTATTAAAATCCAACTTAAATCATATCAAAAAGAATAAAATGCCCAGGAATAAAATTAACCAAGGAGATGAAAGATATATACTCTGAAAACTATGAAACAAAAGTGAATGAAAATTAAGTCACAATTAATTGCAAAGATATTCCACGCTCATGGATTGGAAGAATATTGTTAAAATGTCCACAGTATCCAAGCAATCTATATATTCAGTGAAATCTCTATCAAAACTCTAATGGCATTCTGACAAAAGAGCAAAGAATCCCATGATTTGTATGGAATCATGAAAAACTCAATAGCCAGAGAAATCTTCAGAATGACAAAACTGGAGACATCACACTTCCTGATTTCAAAATATGTTATAAAGTATAGTAATCAAAGTTACTATATTATAGTATATAAAATACTGTATTATTATAGTATATAAAATATTATGAATGGATAAAGAAGATGTGGTATATATATATATAATGGAATACTATGCAGCCACCAAAAGCCTGAAATCTTGCCATTTGCAACAATATGGATGGAACTAGAAGGTATTATGCTAAGCAAAATGAGATAATTATCATATGATCTCTCTGATATGAGGAATTTGAGAGGCAGGGCAGGAGGTTGTGAGTGGAAGGGAGGGAAAAATGAAACAAGATGGGACCAGGGAGGGAAGCAAACCATAGGAGACTCTTAATCTCAGGAAACAAACTGAAGGTTGCTAGGGGATGGAGGGGGAGGGATAGGGTGGCTGGGTTATGGACATTGGAGAGGCTATGTGCTATGGTGAGTGCTGTGAATTGTGTAAGATTGATGATTCACAGATCTGTACCTGTGAAACAAATACATTATATGTTAATAAAAATAATTTTTAAAAAATACTATATTAAATTATATTACATATAATATATATTATAAAAAAGACACATAGATCAGTAAAACCGAATAGAGAGCCAAGAAATAAGCCCATTCAATAAGGTAAATTAATTAATTACAAAGGAACCAAGAATATATAAAAGTGGGAAAGGACAGCCTCTTCAATAAATGGTGCTGGGAAGATTGGAGAGCCACATACAAACTAATTAAATTGGACCACTTTCTTAGACCATATCCCAAAACTTCAAGTGGATGAAAGACTTGAACATAATATACTTGAAACCATAAAACGTCCGTACAAAATCCTAGGTAATAAGCTCCTTGGGATCAGCTTTGGCAATGATTTTTTTTTTTTAATTTGACATCAAAAGCAGAAGCAACAAAAGCTAAAGTATATTTTAGGGACTATATTAAACTAAAAAAATTTTTGCACAGCCTTCTTCTCCCTTTCTCTTTGCTGCTCCCTAGCTTGTACTCCCTCTCTCTCTGTCAAATAAATAAAATCTTTGAGGAAATAAAGAACCTCCCAACCTACTGAATGGGAGAAATATTTGCAAATCATATCTGCTAAGGAGTTAATATCCAAAATACATAAAGAACTCCTACAATAGCAAAGATTCAACAATTTGATTAAAAATAGGCAGAGGATCAGAGTAGACATTTTTCCAAAGAAGGCATACAGAGGGCCAACCATGTTCATTGCTGTGTTATTTATTTACAATAGCCAAAACATGGATGTAACTTAAGTGACCATCAATGAACATCAATGGATAAAGAAAATCTAGTATATATGTACAATGGAATATTTAATAATGAAAAAGGAAATGCTGCCATTTGCAACAAAATGGAGAAACATTGAGGGGCATGCTAAGTGAAGTAAGTCAAACAAAGACAGAAACTATAGGATCTCACTTATAGGTGCAATCCTAAAACAAAAGTAAGAGGCTCATATATACAGAGAACAGATTGGCAGTTGTCAGAAATGGGGAGAAATGGGTGAGATTGGTGAAAGGAATCAAAAGGGGCAAACTTCCATTATAAAATAAATCAGTCATTGGCATTGTAAAAGAATTCAAGATGGCAATGTAGAAAGACCCTGAACTGACCTCCTCCACAAAGACACTGAATCTATCCTACATATAAAGCAATTCCTCCTGAAGAACTGAGGGCTGACCAAATAGCTTCTACACAGCAAAGGACAGATACACTATATAGAGAACAAAAGGAGAGATGGAGACACAGCAAGGTTGAAAACCCTACCCTGATGTTGCTGCAAACTGCAATGGAGGAGGATAGCACAGAGGGATTGGGAGCAGAGTCATCTGGTCTGGAGCACAAAAGAAAAAAAAGTGTTATGTTTATGTGGGCAACTGAAATGAAAGGAGCCAGCCCCTAGAGCATTTGCCAAATGGTGGAGGAAATGCAGAAATGCTCTTTAGGGTCAGAAGTGCCAGCTAGTGCTATTGTTTAGCACTTGATAGCTTAGGCAGAAGCAGTGTCCAAATCTCAAAGCTGAACACCCACCTCAGTGAGCCCTGGGACCCTAGCCCACACTGCATGTCAAAGCAGTGTGCCCCCCATCTATGCCCACATAAGCACTAGCCATTTCATCAAGGTGGCCCCAGTGTGGCACACACTGGAACATTCCTGGACAGTTTCAGCCATGTTTCTAAGGCAACACAAGTGAAAAGCACCCAGGACATTTCCATATCAACTGTAGATCACTTACAAAAGTACCTCCTCCTCCCCACATGAAGAACGCCAAGCCTCTGCAGCCTGCCCCCACTGCAGCTCCAGCTATCTGGCCAGGGTGCCCACTGCATGGAGAGCCCTAGGATTTCCCAGCTCATGTTCATTTTGGCTCCAGCCATCCTGTCATGTCCTAGGACTCCCCAGCTCATGTTCACTTCAGCTCCAGCCATCCTGCCATGCTCACCCCCAAGCAGACAACCCAAGGACCCCTTAGCTTGTATTAACTTCAGCTCCAACTGTCCCACCAGGGTGGCCCCAGTGCAGAATGCCTCAGAAACCCCAGCTCACACCTACTACAGCTCCAGCCAACCAGCCAAATCACACAGTCTTCACAACAAAAAGAAAAATCAAGATAAGTTAAGGGACCTCTGGGACAATATCAAGAGTACTAATATTGATATTTTGGGGATCCAAGACAGAAAAGACAAAGAAGCAGATAATTTATTTGAAGAACTTCCCTAACCCGAGGAAAGAAAAAGACATCAGATCCAGGAAGTACAGAGTCCCTAACAAGATGAACCCAATGAGGTCAACACCAAGACACATAATATTTTAAATGTCAAACAGTAAAAATAGAGAATCTTAAAAGCAGGAAGAGAAAAGCAGTCACATTAAAAAAAAAAAAATCCACATAAATCAGCTGATTTTTCTACAGAAACACTGAAAGCCAAAAGAGCATGCCATGATATATTCAAAGTTCTGAAAGGAAACAAACAAACAAACAAATGAACCCCAAAACAAAAACAAACCCAAAAACAAAACAAACAAACAAACAAACAAACAAAACCTCTACAACCAGGAATACTTTACCAAGCAAGGTTAGCATTCAGAATTGAAAGGCAAAGTTTCCCAGAAAAACAAAAGTTAAAGGAGTTCATCACCACTAAACCAGCCTTACAATAAATGTTAAACGGAATTCTTTAGCCGGAAAAGATAAGGCCATAACTAGAAGAAAACCATAGAAGGAAAAAAAAATTCACTGGTAAAAGCAAATACACAGCAAAGGAAGTAGATCAAACACGATAAAAGGTAGTATGAAGGTTAAAAGACCAATATAGGGAAAATATCTTAATAGTTAAGGGACCCATAATATAAAGAAGGTATAAAGTAGGACATGATATACATAATCATGGTGAGAAGAGTAAAAATGTAGTGCTTTTAGAATGTGCTTGAACTTAAGCAACCTCAACTTAATACAGACTGTTACGTGTTTAGAATGTTATATATTTACTCCTATGTTTATTGCAGCATTATTTACCAAAGCCAAGATGTGGAAACAACATAAGTGTCCATCAATAGATGAATGAATAAAGACATAGTGTAATACACAATAGAATGAGGCCTTGTCATTTGCAGCAACAGACCTATAGGGTAATATGCCAAGTGAAATAAGTCAGAAAAACAAATATATAATTTAACTGACACATGGAATCCCAAAAACAAAAACAAGAAACAGAAACAGACTCATAAATACAGAGAACAAACTGGTGGTTGCCAAATGAAAGAGGGGCTGGAGGATGAGCAAAATAGAAGGGGATTAAGAAGCACAAACTTTGTTATGAAATAAGTCATGGGGATCAAAGTACAGCATAGGGAAAAAGTTAATATAATAACATTGTATGGTGGTAGAGAGCTATACTCATGATGAGCACAGTAATGTATAGAATTATTGAACCACTAGGTTGCACACCTAAAACTAATATATCATTGTATACCAACTATACTTTAATAACACCACTTTTTTTTTTAAAGTCTAGGACTAGATGACTTCATAGGTGAAATTCTACCAGGCACACAGTCCTCACAGAGAATGTTTAGAAAAGGTTAATACCTATTCTTAAACCATTCCTAAAAAAGTAAAAGAGGAATAAATCTTCCAAGTTCATTCTATGAGGCTAGGATTACCTTGATACCAAAGCCATGTAAAGACACTACAAAAAAAGAGTAAACACTACAGGCCAATATCTCTAATGGACTTAGTTGCAAAAATACTCAAAATATTAGCAAACCAAATACAACAGTATATTTAAAAAAAAAATCATTCACCACAATCAAGTAAGATTTATTCCAGGATACAGGGCTGGTTCAATATTCACAAGTCAATGTGATACATCACATTAACAATAAAACCATATAATCACCTGAATAGATGCAGAAAAAAACATTTTATAAAGTACAACAGACATTCATAATAAAAGCTCCCAATAAAGTGAATTTAGAAGGAACATTCTTCCACATAATAAAGACCACAGATAGAAAAACTCATAGCTGTTAACTCAGTGGTGAAAGTAGTTTCTTTTCTAAGATCAGGAACAAGACAAGGATGTCTGCTCTCACTGTTAGGTATAGCTTTAGAATTTCTATCTACAGCAATCAGACAAGAAATGAAAAGCACTGAAATTGGTAAAGAAGTATAAGTGTCACTAATTGCAAATGACATGACACAATATATAGAAAATGCCAATGACACCACCAAAAAACTAGAACTGATATAGGAATTCAGTGAAGTGGCAGGATACCAAATATATAGATATCTGTTATATTTTTATACACAAATAATGAAGTAGAAGAAATTAACAATCGCATGAATGAAGATGTGATATAAATACATATATCCACCTATAAACACACAATGGAATAATACTCAGCCAACAAAAAGAATAAAATCTTGCCCATTTGCAGCAACATGGATGGAACTAGAGTGCATTATGCTAAGTGAAAATAAGTTGGAGAAAGGCAAATACTATATGATCTCACTCACGTGGAATTTAGGAAAACAGACGAACACATGGGAAGAGGGAAAAGAAAAAAGGAGACCCTTGTTTGTTTCCATCTCAACAACAGAGAACAAGCAGAGTGTTGATGGAGAAGGGTGGATGGGGGATGGGCTAGATGGGCAATAGGTATTATAGAGTGTACTTGTAATGAACACTGGGTATTATAAGTGATGAATCATTGAATTCTATTCCAGATATTAATATTGCACTGTATGTTAACTAAAATTTAAATTTAAAAAAGAAAAAAAAAAGAAAATCCCCTTTACAATTGCATAAAACAGAAAATACATAGGAATAAACTTAACCAAGGAGATAAAGAACTATACTCCAAAAACTATAAAACACTGATGAAAGAAAGTGGATGTGACTCACATACTTATTCTAAACTTGTAAATTGGAAGAAAATTATTAAGCTGTCCATACTACCCAAGCAATGTACAGATTCAATGCAATCTCTATCAAAATACCAAAAGTTTTAAAGAACTCCATATCAAAATTTATATGGAACCAAAAACCCCCCAAAAAAAACACAAAAATAAAAACAACAACAAAAAAACCCTGGATAGCCAAAGCAACTTGTGAAAGAACAAAGCTGATGGTATCACAATCTGAGATTTCAAGATATACTACAAATCTGTAATAGTCAGAATAGTATAGTAGTGGCACAAAAATAGACTCATAGATCAACAGAACAGAATGGAGAGCACAGAAATAAACCCATACTTATATCGCCAATTAATCTACAACAAAAAACACGAGAATATACAATGGGGGAAAAGACCATATCTTCAACAAATGGTACTGGGACAACTAGACAGCTACGTGCAAAAGAATGAAACTGGAGCACTTTCTTACACCATATATAAAAATAAATTCAAAATGTATTAAAGACCCAAATGTGAGACCTGAAATCCTAAAACTCTTAGGACATAGGAAGTAATGTCTTTGACGTTGGCATAGAAACACTTTTTCTAGGTATCTTTCTCAGGCAAGGGAAACAAAAGCAAAATTAAACTATTAGGGTTATACCAAAATGAAAAGGTTTTGCATAGTGCTGGAAACCACCAACAAAAAAGACAACTACTGAATGGAGGAAGACTTTTGCAAATGATATATCCATTAAGGGGCTAATATGCAACATACATAACTCTGGCAGAGGACTCAAATATTTTTACAAAAACATATGATGGCTAACAGATACGTGAAAAGATACTCAACATCACTAAAAATCAGAGAAATAAATCAGAACTTCAGTGAGATACCACTCCACAGCTGCCAGAACAGCTAGTGTTAATGAGACAAGAAATAACAGTTGACAGAAATAACAGAAATAACAGCAAGGCTGTTGAGCAAAAGGAACACTTGTGCACTGTTGGTAGGAATGTAAATGGGTACTGCCATTGTGGAAATCAGTATGGGGGTTTCTCAAAAAATTAAAAGTAGAAATACCATATGATCCAGTAATTCCTCCATTGGGTATTTACCCAAAGAAAATGAAAATGCTAATTTGAAAAGATATGTGCATTCCAATGTTTACTGCAACATTATTTACAGTAGGCAAGATGTGGAAGTAGTCCGAATGTTCATCCATAGACAAATGCGGAAAGAAGTGGTATACATGTTCAATGGGATATTACTCAGCCATAAAAAATGAGATCTTGCCATTTGTAACAACATGGATGGACCTAGAAGACATAACATTAAGTGAAATAAGTTAGAGAAAGATAAATATCATAATCTCTCTTACACATGGAATTTGAGAAACAGAACAAAGAAAAGACAAACAAAAAACCCCACCCTTAAAAAGAACTCCAGGGGGGCACCTGGGTGGCTCAGTGGGTTAAAGCCTCTGCCTTCGGCTCAGGTCATGGTCCCAGGGTCCTGGGATCGAGCGCAGCATCGGGCTCTCTGCTCAGTGGGGAGCCTGCTTCCTCCTCTCTCTCTCTGCCTGCCTCTCTGCCTACTTGTGATCTGTCAAATAAATAAATAAAAATCTTTAAAAAATAAAAAGAACTCCAGGTTTCCAGAGGAGAGGTGGGTAAGGAGGGATAAGAAATGGATACAGGGGATTAAGAGCACACTTATGATGCGCACATGAGGATTAATGTATAGAATTATTGAATCATATTGCACACTTGGAACTAATATAACACTGTGAATTTATTCCATCATGACAGTTAAGAGATATATATTACATAAACAAGTCAAGATGTAACGTACAACCTGGTAACTGGAGTTAATACTGTATCACATACTTAAAAGTTACTGAGATTAGGTTTTAAAAATTCTCATCAGAAATAAAAAAAAAAAGCTATGTTGATGATAGAGGTTAACTAGACTTCATGTGCTTATTTTTTAAATATATACAAAAATCGACTCATGTTTTATATCTGAAATTAGTGTTGTATTTGAATTATGCTTCAAAAAAAAGAAGTGCTCAATTAAAATGGATTATTGAAGATAGTTTTCTTGGAAGGAGTTATATTTGAGTTCTGATTACCCTTAACTACTAAACAAAACCATAAATAATGTAGTCTTACACATACAAATAGAGGTACCTCAGAACTACTTTTTTGTAAGCTGTAGTTGGTCCCCACCTTTACCAGGAGGCTAAAGGGGGAGAGAGAACTTTTCTTTTTTTTCTTTTTAAAAGATTTTATTTATTTGACAGACTGAGATCACAAGTAGGCAGAGAGGAAGGCAGAGAGAGAGGAGGAAGCAGACTCCCAGCTGAACAGAGAGCCCGACGCGGGGCTTGATCCCAGCACCCGGAGATCATGACCTGAGCCAAAGGCAGAGGCTTAAACCACTGAGCCACCCAGGCACCCCATTTTTTTTTTTAAAGATTTTATTTATGAGAGAACTTTTCTATTGAGACAATTATGTTGGGTCTACAGAGAAATAGCATGCATAGGCTTTTTCTTCATCTTAAGTCCAATGAAAGGATTTCAATGAAAGGGTTCAGAGAGCTTGGTGCATGCCCATCATTTTAGGGGCTTTCAGTGAGCCGATATCAATCTGTTCTTATGAAAAATCTCTAGGGGAGACAATGGTTGGCTGGATGCTTAGGCTGTGGAGGAAGAAGATGGGTTGCCCTATTTACACCAGGACAAAGGATGCATGAATGTTTCCACTGACCAGGTAAGGACCATGTGGTGGAGTTAAACTCAGGGATCATCCTTGATCCTGCTTAAGAGAATATTCTAGAGAGGCAAGGTGACTCTACCAGAGAAGACTGCTTTCTTCCAGGCTGGGAGGAAAGATACAAGCAAATGATGGCGAGGTATATTTACCCAAGTCAATGAAACTGTATTTGGAATATTTCCAGTGTCTGGGAAGGGACCTTTAAAGACTCTATTCTATTTAATCCATCCAACCCAAAAATAATCAATCCTGAACATCTGATAATCCTAGCAGACACAAAGATCAACTGAAGACAATAACAATAAAGTAAAACCTTTCCTTTGTCTCTACCTAGATAGAGAGTAGAGTAAGTAGGGGAAAGGGGCATATGTGCTTTGGTATTTATGGAACACCACAAGAACATGTCTCTGCAAATTCTGATACAACCACTATACAATATAGAGAGAATGCTAATTGCCCAGATGCCATTTACCTTTCCCATACTGTGCTTTTCACCTCATCATCCTTAGGGAAATGGTAAAGAGAGGGGGGCTATCAGAATAAAGAGTAAGGGAGCCAACCATACCCCTTTCCCTAATTGCAAGCTTCCCCCTGAAGAAACACCAGGCTTATGTGACAAGAAATTAACCTGTGAACAAAATTTAGAATTTTACCTATTGCACTACATTGGTTCTCGCCATTCCTCTGATAAATCTTCTGTGACTTTTTACTCCTCATAATTATAGCCAACATCCTTTTCAATGGCCTATACCCCTGCCTCTTAAAGAATGGCCCATGGACTGGCAGGATAACTATCACCTGGGAGCTGTCTCAAGCTTCACCTTAAACCTACTAAATCAGAATCTTCACTTAAGTAAGATCCCGGTTATTTATGTGTCCATTAAAGTTTGAGAAGCACTGACCTATAAACCCTATTCCAGTTACCTTTTTAGCTCACTTACCAACATTCTCAATTTTTACACTCCAGTCACTGTGGGTCCGGAACACACCAGGCCCATTCTTGCCTCAGAGCTTTAGCATGGACTATTCCTTCTTCCTCAAATGCTCTATCACAAATGTTTATACATTTACTTTTATCCTATGTTTTTATTCCTCTTTGAGGACAACTCATAATGTGGCCTGTATTTAAAATTGCATCTTTATATGTCATAATCCTAACTTCCCTTATTCTGATTTTTTCCCCTTAATATTTAACACCTTAATATATGGTAGAATTTACCTATTATGTTTATTGTGTATCTTCTAAGGCTAAATCCCTCCAAAGCAGGGATTGTTTTGTCAACTGCTGATTCCTTATAGAATAATATCTGCCACATAATAGGTGCTTATTGAGTGAACTGTACATTTTTTTTAATTACCAATTTTTGTAAATGCTTCATACGATTAAAGGCAGGCAAAAATCTCTGTAAAATTATTTTATTGGCATTTATGTTTTTGCCGGTAAGGCCACTGAATGAAATATGCAAGTTATTCTAACTGATGAATGAGATTTCACTCATCATCACAATTTTATGAGGGAAGATTTAAAGCAATAAATTATTTCATACTTACCCAAATGAACTTCCCTCCTGAGAGGCTAAGAAAATAAAGAAATTCCTCTAACTACTATATCAAGCCTAGTATCTGAAAGTTATGTGTACTGCCTTTTCCCCTAAAGAAACTAACCTGATCTTTTATTTCGTTTTCATCCAAATTTGAATGTTTTGTTGTACAAACTCACTTGTTGTTGGCAATCAGACCTGTTTCTAAGAAAGGCTAAATATACTCATAAAAGATTCAAAGCACTTCTTGGACAATAAGTTTTATAAAACAGCATTTTGAGGAGTTAAGTGTAAGTAAATCAGAAACAGATGGATTACATAGCTATTGAGACACACACATTTGAAAAACAAGTGAAAAATTTGTTTTTGTGTTCTTAAATATAGAACTTGGTTTAGTTTGAAACTTTTCTAGTGTCAACTATGTTTTGACTCAAAGTTCATGTTTTCCATTGTGCTTTTTTTGATGTGAAATGTTTCCTATTTATAAACTTTATTAATAACCTTTACAGGGTAATCAAGTTGCGCTAATCTCTCAATTTAGAACCAAGATAAACATTTTATTAATGTAATCAAGATACTCTAAAGTTATTCACATTTTCTTCTATTTTAATATAAGGGATGGTGAAGGATTTGTTTTTAGTGTTTTGTTTAGTGTTCTTTTGGTTACAAGGAACAGAAACATATATAGACTTTAAGAAATAGGCATTTTACAAAGAGACATGAAGAAATTCACGTGCTTGGTCATGGCTACATACATGAACATCTCTAAGAGCATTATGGCAAATGGAACTGAGAAACAATAAATGGCTAACAGTGATCTTTCTCAAAGTTTTGCTAATCGCTTCTCTCTGCTCATCTAAACCATTTTTTTCCTCACTGCTTATTATTGACCTCATAAATCAGCTTTAACTTTAACCCATAGTGGCTCCTGAGTTTTCTTTATAATTTTTAATCTCAGCTGCCATAGCTGTCTGCCTATACTCTATAGTTTCAAATTCTTGGAAAGCCACTCTGGTCCAGCTCAATTTTTAATCCAGGTTGCTGATTAGTCAATGCTATGACTGGCCTATCTGGTACAATCAGCTGTGATTGAGAGAGCTAGGCTCCCTATAAAAGCAGGAAGTATATGGACAAGCATCACATCTGGTGGCTCAAGTTTAAGTGTACTAAATACAAAATCCAGGATTCACCAGCCAGAATTGCCACTAAAATATTTGTCAAATATGTTCTTTGGGAAATAAAATTATGTGTTTCTCTTTTCAAGGAAAGATTTTTAGATTTGAAATTTAGAACACAAAAATTGGAAAAGGCATGGATGGCTTTCCAAGTACAGAGTTTTATCTAATCTCTCTGGACTTTAAGAAACAACATCAATTATATGACTATTTAGGAGACCTGTTCTTGGAGATTGTTAATTGTACTGTTTTAAATATAGTCTCTTTATTTTCCTAAGATCCTTGAATCATTCCTTGAAAAAGTACTCTTCTTTGATATATGCTAATTTCGTAACAGGCTTTACATAAAAAAAAAAAAAAAAAAAACCCTGAAAACCCAAAGAAGATCCAACAAAAGCCTGGTAACAATTGGAATAGTTTCTATTTTGCCAAGAAAAATCAAAGGAGATAAATAATTTTAAATACACAATTCTGGTGCAGAAATTAGACAATTTGCTGTTAGAAAGTTGAGGAAATCCATGAGAAGAAAAAAAAAAATCCAGCGTGGAAAAGCACACCAAATGAAACCAACAGGCAGACCTGAGTTCTGGCCTTGGCTTTGCCAGTTACTAGCTGGGCTATCTGGTTTCCTTGGTAACAAGGAAAAGTTTGGACTGCATGCCAGCTTGAGTCTTTCCCAACACTAAAGAGAAGTCTAAATAAGGGATATTCCAGGGCCACTGGACAGAACTATACAAGTAGTTTATTGTACATTTCTAAGAAGTGACATTCAAAGGATTCTTAACCTAGCATTCCACCAAGTAAATACCTTTATAGGAGTTTTATAAAGAATATGAATTCTTGGCAAGAGCTCAAGGAAGATGGGGGAGTATAAAGATCCTGAGATGAACTCTCCCATGGACACATTGAATAGATATATTTAAGCAGCTAACTGCAAACAACTTGAAGACTGGCAGAACAGACCTTTCATAATAGTTACAGTAGGCTGGAGGCCACATTGATGAAGGTAGGAGGGGTAGAGACATAGTCGTCAATCAAAACCCTAGTGGGACTAACCACAAATTAGAGGGATATTACAAACAGAAGTAAGAGGATCAGACCTCACACCAAACATCTTGGGTATTGGGGATCTGGACAGGGAAGACAAGTCCTCTAACATCTAGCTTTGGAAACCAGTTGGGATTAATTTCAGGAACTTTAAAAAACCAACAGGGCTTAACTTCAGCAACTATAAATCAGCAAACTTAACACTGGGAGATCCAGAGTATGATAGGAAACTGAATCCCTATGCTTAGAGAGCCAGCATCGTAACTTGGCCAGAGACCAGCACAGAAGAAGTAATCTGAAGAGAGCCTGGGAGTGTATGTTAAAAATATTTATGGGCGGGGCACCTGGGTGGCTCAGTGGGTTAAAGCCTCTGCCTTCGGCTCAGGTCATGATCCCAGGGTCCTGGGATCGAGCCCCACATCGGGGGGCCCTGCTCTGCAGGGACCTTGCTTCCTCCTCTCTCTCTCTGCCTGCCTCTCTGCCTACTTGTGATCTCTGTCTGTCAAATAAATAAATAAATAAAATCTTAAAAAAAATATTTATGGGCTAATCTTCAATTGTGTGCTGGAGGGGCAGTGATCTTCAGATTTTTCCAGGAACAAAAATGCTAAGGGTGCCATTTCTGTTCCTCTTCTGCAGCCTAAATAGCCGGAAGCTTGCAAGAGCCAGTTCTAATATTCATCATCTACCTAGATAGCACTGATTCCCTGCCCCTGTATTCTGTATACCTGCCCCATCCAGCCTGCCTACCTCAGCAGCTTATCCTTCCAAAGTGCTCCTTGCCCCACTATACCTACAGGCAGCCCCTGCAGGCACCTATACCACTCCAGGGAACTCCTGCCCTTAGAGGTAGAAGAGGGGAGATAACACCACACAACAGTGTCTGAATTTCTGGCAGCCTGGCCACTCAGCAGCACAGGGAGTAAGCCCAACCCTTTGGTGTACCCACAACTGTGCAGAGAGGCTAATTACAGACAGCTAGGCTGACTGCTGCTGCCAATAACCAACAAGCCTCAGAAAGGCCTCTCAATAGTGCCAGGACAAAAACCTGACCAGTGCCCATAGCAGGCAAAACAGATCATTGTAGCTGGATGGGCTAAAGGCAATAGTGGCTCATCCATAACAGGAGGTCATATGCAGCCCATAAAGAGGATGCCCCTGGAATGAATAATTCTGGAGATCAGTGGGTCTTGTGCTAGATGGCACCACAGAACCTCTTATGCACAAGGCCACTACTTTTAAGACTTGCAGATGTAGCTGACCTACCTAATACATAGAAATAAATAGACAAAATGAGAAGACAGAGGAAATGTCCCAAACACAACATACATAGTCACAGTAAAAAAGAGCTAAATGAAACAGATCAGTAGTATACCTGATAAAGTATTTAAAATAATGGCCATAAAGATACTGAACTAAGAATGAATGCTCTCAGTGTGAACTTCCAACAAGGAGATAGGAAAAAAAAAAAATATATATATATATATATATACATATATAAAGAGAGAACCAGTCAGAGCTGAAGACTAACAACTGAATTTAGAAAACACACACACATACACACACACAAACACTGTCTACAGGGAATCTAGCAGATTAGAGAATGAAGAAACAGATCAGCAATGTGAAAGACAGGACAATGGAAAGCACCCAAGATGAAGAGCAAAAAGGAAAAAGTGAGAATAGGTTAAGAAAACTCAGCAACATCAATTATAATAACCTGTACATTACAGGGATCTAAAAGGACAAGAACAAGAGAAGGGGGCAGAGAATTTATTTGAAGAAATAAGTGAAAACTTCCCTAATCTGAGGAAGGAAACATATCCAGATCCAGGAAGTACAGAAGCCCCTAATGAAATAAACCTAGGACGTTCATACCAAGACACATCATATATAAAGTGGTAAAAATTAGAGATAAAATATTTTTAAAAGTGAGAGAAAAGAAAAATAGTTACATACAAGGGAAACCCCATCAGGTTCTCTGATTTTTCAGCAGAAACTTTCCAGGCCAGAAGGGAGTGGCATAATATATTCAAGTGCTGAAAGAAAAAAAAAAAAAAAAAACCCACAACCAAAAATACTCAACCCAGCAAGGTTATCATTCAGAATAGAAAGAGATAAGGGTTCCCCAAGTTAAGGAGTTCACTGCCACTAAACCAGCCTTATAAGAAATGTTAAAGGACTTCTTTAAATGGAAAATAAAAGCTATAAATAGAAAATTATGAAGAGATTTCACTTTTTTGTTCACAAAATCAAATATAGAGAAAGTAGGTTAACTATTTATCAAGCCAATATGGAATTTAAAACAAAGTAAATTCAATTATATCTACAAAGATTAGTCAAAAGATGCATAAAATGACATAAATTAGGAAATACATAAAATGTGGAGGGAGGTATAAAAGTTTAGTGCTTTAAGATGTATTTGAATTTGTGATCAATATAGATTTCTACATGCATAAGATGTTATATATAATTCAATGATAACCACAAATTAAAAACCTAGGATACACAAAAAATATATAAGGAATCTAAAAACAATAAGGAAAACCATCAAACCACAAGGAAAGAGAGCAGGAGAACAGAGGAACAGAGAAAAACCACATGAACAATCTGAAACAAGAAAATGGCAATAAGTACATACACATCAATAATTACTTTAAATATAAATGGAATAAATGCTACAAAAAATAGGGAAATTGAATGGATTTTTCAAAAATGGACCCACCTATACGCTGCCTACAACAGACTCACTTCAGACTTAAGGAAATATATAGAGTGAAGGTGAAGGCATGGAAAAACATTCCATTCAAATGGAAGTGGGAAAAGAAAGCTAGGGTACCAGTACAAAATAGATTTTATTTTATTTATTTATTTTTAAGATTTTATTTATTTATTTGACAGAGAGAGAGATCGCAAGTAGGCAGAGAGGCAGGCAGAGAGAGAGAGAAGGGGAAGCAGGCTTCCTGCTGAGCAGAGAGCCCGATACGGGGCTCGATCCCAGGACCCTGGAATCATGACCTGAGCTGAAGGCAGAGGCTTAACTCACTGAGCCACCTCGGCACCCCTAAAATAGATTTTAAAACAAAAACTGTAGGAGGGTGCCAGGTGGCTCAGTAGGTTAAGCGGCTGCCTTTGGCTCAGGTCATGATCTCTGGGGCCTGGGATCAAGCTCCACACTGGGCTCCCTGCTCAGTCTACTTCTCCCTGTCTTCTCAAATAAACAAAATCTTAAAAACAAAAACAACAACAACAACAAAAACTGAAGGAAGTAACAAAGAAAGGCACAACATAACAATAAAGGGAACAATCCAACAAGAGGATGTAACAGTTGTAAATATCTATGCATCCAACGTAGGAGCTTCTAAATATATAAAGCAAATATTAACAAATAAAAGGAGAAACTGATAGTAGTCCAGTAATAGTAGAGAATTTTAACAACTCACATATGTCAATGGATAGATTGCCTGGACACCACTCCCCTCACAAAGTAAATAATCACTTTGAATGACACACTGAACCAGATAGACCCAACAGATATAATCAGAACATTCCATCCAAATTCTTTTCAAGCACACATGAAACATTCTCCAGTATTGACCCCACGTTAGGCCACAAAACAAGTCTTGATGAATTTAAGAATATTTTTTCCAACCATAATGTTATGAAACTAGATATCTATGACCAAAAAAATTAAAAAGTTTTTTTTAAAAAGTGGAAAAAATATATGGAGGCTAAATAACATGCTCCTAAATAACGAATGGGTAAACCAAGAAATCAAAGAGAAATTAAAAACACATTAAGGCAAATGAAAATTAGTCCAAAATCTTTGGGATGCAGCAAAAACAGTAAGAGGAAAGTGTACAGTGACACAGGTCTACTGTAAGAAACCAGAAAAATCTCAAGTGACCAAACCTTACATCCAAAGGAACTAGAAAAAAAGCTTAAAGCTAATAGAAGGAAATAATAAAGATTTGATAGAAATGAAAGACTAAACACAATAGAAAAGATCAATAAAACCAAAAGCTGATTCTTTGAAAAGATCAAAATCAATAAACCTTTGTCTGACTCATCAAGAAAAAAGAGATAAGTAAAATCAGAAATGGAAGAGAAATCACCACTAACACCACAGAAATACAAGGAATTTATAAGACTGCAATGAAAAACTGTATGCCAGCAAGTTGGACAACCCAGAAGAAACAGATACATTCATAGAAACATGATTTTCCAACTGAATCAGGAATAGAAAGTGTGAATATGCCAATTACTAATATTGAAATTGTTTGCTGTAAGTTTGTGATTACTAAGTCCAAGACCAGATGACTTTACAGGTGAATTCTACCAAATAGTCTGAGAAAAATTAATACCTATTTTTTTTTTTTTGCAAACTTAAAAAAATAGGGAAAGGAAAACTTCCAAGTTTATGCTTTGGGACTAGATTACCCTGAAAGCCAGATTAGCACAGTACAAAAACAAAACAAAAACAAAACACACCCACAAAAAAACAAAAGAAACAACAATGACAACATACCACAGGCCAATATCACAGAAAAAATCCTCAAAATATTGCAAACCAAATGCAAAAAAAAAAAAAAATCATTCACAGTCAGGTGGGTTTATTCCAAGCATGCAAGGATGGCTCAATATTTACAAGTCAATCAACATGATACATCACATTAACAAGAGATAAAAACCATATGATCATTTCAATACATACCAAAAAAAAATCCATTTGACAAAGTGTAATAGCCATAAGAACTCTCAAAAAAGTGAGTTTAGAGGGAACATACATCATAATAAAGCCCACATATAAAAAACTCATAGCAAACATTATGCTCGTGATAAACAAGACAAGGAATTTCACTCTCACCACTTTTAGTCAACATAGTACTGAAGTCCTGGCCACAGCACTCAGACAAAAAATAAAAGGCACCCATATTGATAGGAAAGTAGTAAAAGTGTCACTATTTGCAGATGACAGGACACTATATATAGAAAACCCTAAGATGCCATCAGAACTTTTAGAACTGAAACACACAAAATATTAGAACTATTAGAGTTGAAAGGCACAAAATAAACAAATTTGTTGCATTTTATACACTAATAACAAAACAGAAAGAGCAACAATTCCATTTATAATGGCACCAAAAAGAATGAAATACCTAGGAATAAGTTTAACCAAGGAGGTGAAAGACCTATACTATGAAATCTGTAAGACACCTATGCATGAAATTGAAGATTACACAAATGGAAAGATATTCCATGTTCACAGGTTGGAAATGTTAGTATTATTAAAAATATCCATAGCTCCCAAAGAAATTTACAGACTCAATCCAATCCCTGTCAAAATACGAGTAGCATTTTTCATAGAACTAGAAGTCTAAAGCTTTCATAGAACTACAGGAGATTTTTTAATAACATAAGCAATCTTAAGAACAAAGCTAGAGGTATCACAATCCCAGATCTCAAAATATACTGCAAAGCTAAAATAATCACAACATTATGGTACTGGCACAAAAAGGACACATAGATCAATACATTAGGCTAGAGAGCCCAGAAATACAGCCAACACCTATCAGTTAATCTATGACAAAGAAAATAGGCATACAATGGGAGAAAATAGTCTTTTCAATAAATATTGTTGGGAAAACTGGACAGCTACATGCAGAAGAATGAAACTGAACCACTTTCTCACTCCATACACAAAAATGGGCTCAATGTCGATTAAAGACCTAAATGTAAGACCTGAAGACAGAAAACTCCTGAGAGAAAATGTAGGCAGTAGTCTTTGGACATAGCCCTTAGCAACATATTAGTTAGTTCTCCTAAGGCAAAAGAAATAAAAGCAAAAGCGAAATATTAGTATTACATCAAAATAAGGTTTTTCTCAACAAAGACAATCAACAAAACGAAAAGTTTAGTTAGTGAATGGGAAAAGATATTTGTGGATAATATATCTGAGAAGGGGTTAATATCCAAAATATGTAACAAACTTATACAACTGAACACACACAAAAAATTGATTAAAAAAATAGAGGAACTGAATAGATATTTTTCCAAGATGACATATAGATGGCCAGACACAGGAAAAGATGCTCTATATCACAATGTTGACAAGGGTATAGAGAAAATAGAATCTTCATGCATTGCTGGTGTGATGCAATGGGTGTAGCCACTGTGGAAAACTATATGCAGTTACCTTAAAAAATTAAAAATAGAAACACTATATGAATTCTACTACTGGGTAGTTATCCAAAGAAAACAGAAACACAAAATAAAAAAGATAGATGTATTCCAATGTTTTTGAAGCATTATTTACAGTAGCAAAGATACGAAAACAACCCAGGTATCCATGGACAGAATGGATAAAGTGTGTATACACACACACACTCATGCACATGCACACACACAGTATTACTCAGCCTTGAAAAAGATTGAGAGCTTGCCCTTTGCAACAACATGGATAGATCTAGAGGGTCTCATGTTAAATGAAATAAGTTAAAGACAAATGCCATAAGATTTCACTTTTACACATGAAGTAACAAAAAAACAGAGTTGTTAAATACAGAGAACTGGTGGTTACCAGAGGGGAGATAGATGGATAAAATAGATAAAGGGAATTAAGAGGTATAATTTCCAGTTATAAAATAAATATCATTGAGATGAGAAGTACAGCATAGGGAATAAAGTCAATACTATAATAAGATATGGTAATATGATAATTATAGATATGCATAGAATTGTTGAATCACTAGACTATACACCAGAAAGTATGAAATTGTATGTTGTACTTCAGTAATGAGGTACAAGGATTTCTTCTACATCTTGTGTCATGTCCAATCAGAATTTAAAGTGCTATTATTCATACAGTGCCTTTAACTTTAAGAAAACAAAAAGGCAAATTGGGTTCTGATGACAAAGTGAGCTTGCAATTGAGAAACAGAGGTAGATATATTTTCATGCCTGCTTTTAAAAAACAAAAACAGAATTAAAAGCATCTTTATGTTGAACAACTATTATCATCCAAGAAGAAATGAAAGCTCACTATAGCCAATTAGTTCTTAAACTAACATACCGAGGTTTGAGAAAAAAGAAAAAAGAGCAACTTATTGCCAGTGACAAATATAAAGGTTTATCTTGGCACTAAATAAACTCTAAAAAATATAGATTGAAAACTTTCCCCTACTTTTGGGCACAATTATTCTAATCCATTCCAGGGAACACAGGATGTTCCCCTGCAGCAAATCAAGCACTGTGAGACAGTATCACAGTTTTGAAACAGGAACTCCCTGCAAGCAGTCACTAACATCGGCAATTCTTTCTGGCTCTCAGAATCGAGATTATATTAAAGCCTTTTTCAACTTCTCAGTAGTTGACTTGAGTAGTCATTTTCTCTCCCACAATAATGTCAACCACAGGCATCAGTTCACTTCTGTAAACAAATCCATTGACTAGTTGCCTATTTAGATATTCCAAAGACATTGTAAAATCTCAATCTCTGGAAGAAGTAGAACCAACAGAACCAGCCTTCTCTGTAAGAGGCAGTGCTCTGCAGAGTATAATTTGAGGGTCTAAGAAAGTCCAAACTATTTTCCATGTTCCAAGATCATTGTTATTTAGGCTAAGAATTTTCCTCTTTGGTTTTTTTTTTTTCTTTCTTTTTTTTTTCTTTTTAAGATTAGATACTTACAGGATAAACGCCTTAACATCTTAGTAAGCATGAGAATACAATGGTTTCCTTCATGATAGGAGGGACTTAGAGTAATATTAGCATTTTCAGCCTCTTATCAGGAGGCATGAAAAATGAGGAAGGGGTGAAAATAAGTTTTTCCCTAGAGGTAAGCTTTTTTGGTTTATATCAAATTTTATGATTTTATATATTATTTGGTATTTTGGAAAATAGATACCTGTTTAGGACATATGTAGTCCCATATGCTTTTATTATGTTAGTCTCCAACGTGATAACCAAGATTATATACCAACACAAAATTTCATCTTATTTTGATCGTAATGAACTATAAAATAAGACCATCTAACTTTGACCATAAAATACAGGTATCCTTTATTATTTATCCATAATAATTTTGGGTAAAGTGGAAGTACCAATATGATAAATACATACTTAGAGGAAGTAACCATGAACAGAAGATGCAGATGACAGCTTATTTTGTCCAGGAAAAAAGCTACAGTAATGACACAGCTAGAGCAATGGCAAAGTTTACTGGGTTTACACTGGCAAAATAATTCTGATTCTTTGACGTACATGCCAAGAAGATTAAACAAAAGTCTGTAACTTGTTTGAGAACACCATGTTTTGAATGGTTTGCTGTGGTTTTACCTATCCAAATTTGTAAAACCTACTGATATTAACACTAGCATAGAATTCATGGTTTCTCCTAGGAAAATATTTGTTGAGCCAGAATGCTAGTTTGGATGTGCTTGAGATAGCTTCTATACTAAGTGAAAGAGGAGACACTTCTAGGTCTAAGATTTTTCTGTCTAGAACAAATATTTGTTCAAAAGTAAATCCCACACTGCCTATTTACAAACAGTGGGACTTTCCTTGTTTTTATGAAGTAAATCATTTCAGTTTTACAGAAGTTGTAGAATCTTAAGGGACAAAGAATAATTCAGTAAGCTTCAAATAAATCATCTTTACTCATTGTTCTTTGGGAATTTGGGAAGTTAATATTTACCTCTGGGTATTAGTATTGGAGATTTTGCAATTTTCCAATTTTGGATGTCCTCACTGCATTGCATCTGCGTGAGCCAGAACTTAAAGTGCACTGCACTGGTGAGTTACATTAATGGTGATTAAACTAAACATTGAGAATTTTAGGGAGTTCTGTAACACTAAAGACAAAAACTATTTCCTTTTGTATAGTCTACTATGAAGAGCTCTCTAACTGTATTGGTGATAGGAAAGAAACAATCCTCCAATACAAGGGATTGTGGTGGCAGTTTAAGGCAGAATTGGTTTAATGATTAAAGCATTTTACTCAGAATAGTAAGGCTCCCATTCCAGTTACTATATTTGATTCAAATATACAAATTTTAAAAGATATCAAGGAAGCTTAATTTTTCTGTACCTTAATTTTGTCCTTTCCACCCCCCCCCCACCTTATCAACTTTCCTTCCTTCTAACTCACCACAGCTTTCTGGATTTTACATCTGTAATTTTTTTTTTTTTTTTTATCTGTAATTTGATACAAACTGATGGTGAAGTTTTGTTGAGGATTTCTGGTAGATTCTTAGTGAGCATGGTGAGCTTTTTAAACATTCCTCATTTTTCTCAAAATCTTCATCCCTAGTGGATTTCCTGGTCTTTGAATTGCTTTACTTCTATTACAACATATTTTTGAAAATTCAGGGACTCTGCTTTTCCTGTTTATTCTTCCTACTGTGCTTTCAATCTTGATACAACTTCTTAACTAATAGGTTCTCAATCTGCTTCCCTGGTCTTCTAATTTGCTAATAGGTTATCTTCGCACATCCTTAAACATGAAAGTAACAGCAACATCAACCATCACAAAATTTTCATTGATAAACTTGGTGGAAGTAGATGATCCTTTTTTTTTCTTCCTTTTAGCAGTTCAAACTGAGTGCTCTAACTTTGCTGGCTCTTTGTGTTCATTTACAGGTTAGTCTTTAGCCATCCTTTCCCTTCTTGTTATTCACTTGTCTGATTTTTCTAGCCACTCTCCTCCTCCTCATTTTTTTCCCCAAAGATTTTATTTATTTATTTGACAGAGAGTGATCACAAGTAGGCAGAGAGGCAGGCAGAGAGAGAGGGGGAAGCAGGCTCCCTGCTGAGCAGAGAACCCGACTCAGGGCTCAATCCCAGGATCCTGAGAACATGACCCGAGCCAAAAACAGAGGCTTAACCCATTGAGCCACCCAGTTGCCCCTCCTCCTCATTTTCTCTACATCTTTTCAGCATCTTTTTCTGTTTACCTTTCCATTTTATTTTGACCATATTTCTAGTTTTCTGTTCTCACTTTTAGTGTGTTTCAGGCCATACTGCCATTGTGTACAGCTTACTATCACAGTAACCTCTAAATTCAGGCAGTTGTCCCTCTACCTCTCCCACCATAACCCATCATTATTTTGCATGTGAACTCTTGATCTAACCTTCTGACCACTATTCCTAATTTTTCTCTCTCCCATAATCCATTCTTTACATATCATCTAGAGACCACTTTTAGAATAAATCAAATGATATCAGTCTTGCTTAAAACTCTTCAATGGCTTTATACAGCACCTCAAATAAAAATAAAATCTTCTTATATGAACTTCCAAGCCCTGGTCCTATGACTCTGCTCTCCTGTTGAATTCCTTCTGTTCTCTATCTTTCCTTACTTATAACCTTTAGCAACTTCAGAATCTAACATTTTAAGCCTTCTCTTGAATTTTATACCAACTGTTCCTTTTGCTCAGAAGTCCTGGATTGCTTCTTGTCACTCAGATAGCAGATTAGGTTCACTTCTTCAAAGAGCTGTCTCCTGACCATCCATCTAAAGTAAACATCCTATTTTGCTTCTGTGTTTTTAGGAAAGTATTTGTCCTAATTTTTTTTTCTGGTTATTGGTTTCAGTATGATCTTTGTTTATTTGTAGTATGTCTTTCCTCCCTAGGATAGATCCTCCCTGAGATCAGGCTTTAAGGGGAAAAAAAAGATATTGTAATAGTACCTGGTACATGACAACATCAAAATTTATTGATTGAATGAATATTGTAGAACTTGAGAGTACAGCCACAATGGACAACAGTATTTGTTTTCCAAAAACAAATAGGACCACCATATGACCCAGCAATCCCACTTCTGAGTATCCAAAAGAATTGGAATCAGGGTCTCAAAGAGACATCAGCTCTTCCATATTCACTGCAGTACCATTTAAAATAGCAAAGATGCAGAAATAACCAAAGCATCCACAAACAGATAGATAAAGAAAACCTAGTATATACATATAATGGAATATTATTTGGCCTTAAAATAGGGAATTCTGCAATATGTGACAATATAGATGAACTCTGAGGACATTCTAAGAGAAACCAACCAGTCACTGGAAGACAACTACTGCATTATTCCACTTATATCTAAAGTAGACAAATTCAGATAATGAAAGAGTGAAATGATAGTTGCAAAGATCTAGGAAGAAGAGGAAGTGGGGAGTTGCTAATAATGGGCAGAAAGTTTTAGTTAAGCAGGATGAATAAATTCTAGAGATGTGCTGTATAGCATTGTACCTGTACTTAATACCATATTATACACTTGAAATTTATTGAGAGTACATTTCACACTAAGTGTTCTGCCACAAAAACGAATCCATCTTTTGAGTAAATTCTTAGCATTTTGTTATTGCTTCGTGTTAATTCAAAAAAATCCAAAAGATAGTATTAAATTATCACCCATAAAAATGGCACAGAAGAAACTACTAATCCACATTTTTGCTCAGACTGGATATAATCAACTATAAAAACCTCTGTATTATCTTTCCTGGCTCTGTGTGCCCACTGGACTGAATTGGGCAGTTCTTTTCCTAGTCTTAGAGTTTCTCAGGAGATTGTAATCAGATACTAGAGTCCTGTAGAGGCTCAACTGTCATCTGGGAAAGTTGGGCTACTCTTCTAAACTCCAGGTGATCTCCAGGCCTTTCCTTTCCATTTGATCTCTCAAGCCGGGTAGATGAAATGGACTTCCTCCATAACTGATGAGAACCCAGAAAAACTCCCACATGAGGGAGAAATTGCTGGGCATTCTTAATATCCATGATCAGAACTCCTACAATATCAATGCCTCTGCTTGCTCTTGGTTGAAGGAGTCAGGAGTTCAGTCCACATTCAAAGGAGGAATGTTGAGAATATAGATGGAAGGGTGTATTTGAGGCCATCTTTGGATCACAACTACCACAGGTAGCTACAAGTGAAATAGCACTTTTAAAATTAAAAAGTTAAAATTAAATGAATTTTTTTAAGATTGTATTTGTTTATTTGACAGACAGAGATTACAAGTAGACAGAGAGGCAGGTAGTGGGGAGTGGGGAGAGAAGCAGACTTCCTGCTGAGCTGAGAGCCTGATGTGGGACTTGATCCCAGAACCCTGGGATCATGACCTGAGCCAAAGGCAGAGGCTTTGACCCACTGAGCCACCCAGGTGCCCCAAATATCAGGATTAAGCACAGGAAAGGATAAGAAGGTGGCAATAAGAAAAATGGATATAAAAATATATTTCTTAAAACTCAGTTGGTTCCTAAAATCTAGGAGTTCTGCTTGTCTCATTCACTTACATTCCCTTTAAATAACATCATTTTAAAGAGTTTAATAGACCTAAATCCTATCATTTTAGAGTTTTATTTTAACTAGGTATACTAAATTCCATTTTTAAAGTATCTTCCATCTCATGTATGCCACTGTAGGAATCCACAAACATGAATGGAATCTTCTTCGTGG
Organism: Lontra canadensis; assembly: GCF_010015895.1. Taxonomy (NCBI): domain Eukaryota; kingdom Metazoa; phylum Chordata; class Mammalia; order Carnivora; family Mustelidae; genus Lontra; species Lontra canadensis. The sequence continues at coordinate 14,310,990 of NW_022631031.1, read as the reverse complement.
TCTGTTTTTGACATTGGTTTTTCTGAAGTACTCCTTTTAAAACTTGTAGAATAACACTGAAATCCCCAACAGATAATTTTCCCTCCTGTGCTTATTACTGAGCACCCAAGCCATAGCTTAACCACTGCAGCACTCCATTAATTGTGGACATGGAATGTTCAGGAGAACCATCCCATGATTGTGGTTTGAAACCCTCCAGGAGAGGCCTGTAATTGACAATCTGACCTCCAAAGAGCTGTGATGGTAGCATTAAGGGTTCCACATAATGTTGGGTTTGGTTTATTATGTGATTGGTAAGATATTATTGGGGCAACAAATCCAGATGTTGTCCAGCATGAGGACCCACAAATGTGGGAAAGGATAAAAAGGAGATGTAGGTGTGAAAATGGAGAAGACTAAAATGGAAACAAATGAACAAACACCTCATGACACCCTTTGTAGGAGTAGTTGCATCCTCTGAGATGGGGGCTGTTTGGTTATAAATGAAGTTTTCCCTACCTATATTACCTATAGGAAAATAGGATTGCTGATGTAGAGTTGAGTGTTGTAGGATATGAATACATTTTGTCAATTTTTTCCTTTGTGGTTGCTTCAAACATGATACCAATTTCTATGGTACAAGATATATACAAATAGGCCAACTTTTAAAATTTTAATTTCTTCAAACTTTACATGCCAAGATCAAGCAGATACATATTCCTTTAAAATGTTTCTACTAGAAGCCAGAAAATGATGCAAGGATTGCTTTTTCACCATAAATTTAGAAAATCTCAGAACCTACCAGCACCTGGCCAGTACTTTTATTCTTTGAATATAGAATTCAGGCCTGAACTAAAGTAGTTGTTCCTATCATGTCACATGATTGTAGGATATTATCTGTGGCTTTTGTCCTCACCTCTGCCCCTCTAGTCATATGTTCCAGGACTATTTTCAGTTAGGTTCCAGATTCTAAACATCAGTTAGAGTTAAAAACTCTCTGGGTGGGTGGGTAGAATGTTGGGATATGCTACTCAGATCCCCCTTCGGGAGTGAAAATGTTATTATATCAGCTGCTGGCAGGCCTGCCTCCAAAGTAGCCTTGGGTTGTCAGCTACCTTCAGAGATTACCTCACATCTGCAAGAGCCACCTTGCTCAAAGTCACACACCTTCTGTGAGGCACCCCTTTTGGCAATCAGTGACTAAGTCAAGTGATGGGCCTTGGAGGCCTGCATTTTCCACTCAACTCAGAAATATTCTGGAGGCTCACTCTATCTTCAGAATGACTCTGATCTTAAGTTCTAGGTCAGCCTCTCCTTCTGCTTAAGATTTTCTTCTCTTCCCTTTCACAGTTGATTGGAAAGCACTCATAACTTTGTACACACTAGATCGGTCTCAGAATCAGCTTTCTGGAGAAGCCAACCAACAATACTCTTAAATTTACACTTCTGATCTTTTCTTGAGCCTCAAATCCATCAATCAAACTGTTTAATCATTTTTTGCTTGCATTTGTGAAAGTCACCTCCAACTTAACATGTTTGGAACAGAATTCTGAAAGCTACTCCTCCTGTCAAAATTGCCCTGCTCGGTGAAGGTCATTTCCAGCCACCTTGATACTTCTGCCCCAAACCTAACCATTATCCTTGATTCTGGTTTCTTCCTCAAAACTCACATCCTATTGATGAACATCTAGTCAGCCCTACTTCCTCAATCATCCCAAATCCAAATATCTCTCACCATTTCTATTGCCATAGGCATATCTGTGCTGCCACTAGTTCTCATCTGGCACATGCCCATGGTTTCTTACTTATGTCTGTCTCCCCTCTGCATAGGTCTTCCACTAGAGCCATCTAGTAAGTTATATATCTTGTCATTCTCTAAATTTCAATGATTTTCCACTGTAACAGTCAAATCCAAACTTCTCACCAAAACCACACATGCGTCCCTACTGACATTACTTACCTCACAATCCACTAACGGTTCACTATTTCCCAGTCACGCTGGCTTTCACTCTGTTGTACACATTTTTTTTTTGTCCCCAAACATTTGCAATTTCTGCTGCTCTGAAAGCTATGCTTCAAGATCTCTCCTGGCTATCCTTTCTACCTTCTCTTCTCTTGGATCTCAAATGTTGCCTCCACAGAGAGGTCATCCTAACCATCTAGATAAAGCAACACCCAGGCTCTTTTATCCTTTCATTTTATCCTCTTCACAGAACTCAGTCCTGAAACTTGCTGCTATGGATTAGATCTTAGTCCTATAAAATTCATATATTGAAACCCTAAATCCCCAATGTGATTGTGTCTGGAGATAGGGTCTTTAGGAGATAAAGATTAAATGTGGTCATAAGATTAGGGTCATAACCAAAAGGACTGTCGCCTTAAAGGATCTCCCCTTCTCCACTCCCTTCTTCCACTCTCTTGACAAGTCAGGTATGCATCGGTGTGAGAGTGACACATGTAGTGGAGGAGAGTATGCAGGGAAGGGCAATGTTAAGGAGGAACTTTAGGGCTCTGACAATTTTAAAGTTTATAATTTCCTTTTGTTTTCTGTTATTTATAGGCTATCTATAAGAAACTCCTATGCATTTTGTTTATGATTTAAGTAGACCGAATTTTTGCTATCACTTAAAGAACCCTGTCATTTCTGGTTGACCAAAACTGATTCTGTTATTTGAGGTGTTTTTATACAAGTTCTAAGTATAACTTCTTCTGCTTTGTAGTTCTTACAAGTCTAATTCTGGTTTTAATAGATAGGTTTCTGTTCAGTGAAGTGGTAGATTTGAGTTCAGCAAAACAACTACTTTAGGTACTTTCACTCTCATTTTAAAAGCTGAAGAACTAAAAGTAGAATTTATGTTCTTTCTCATCTTGAGATACAAAAATGCTGTTAAGATCCAACTGGTCTCAAAACCTAAAGTTAGAACATGGGGCTGTTTGAAGAGGAATTTGCTGGTAACAGTGAGTAGACTGAAAATGAGAGAACTATTCAAGTAGTGCACTTCGTGGTGGTTGAGGTTTACTTAATCATGGTCTTTCATGATCAAAGATAACAAAGCTTTGGTACTGCTCTGCACAGTATCAACTTGTTGTGTTTTCTGATCTGCTCACTAAGGTTGGATTTTATCATTTTTTTTTTTCCTCAAAGATTCAATCCCCAATAACAGAAACCCACTAAGAGGAGTACATTTATGGCTTTAGTGGCCTACCAAACCAAACATTTTCAGGTCAATTCAGGAGAAGAAAGGGGATCTATTTCAAAATGCCTGTTACTGCACAAACAAAAGAATAGCACTAAGCAGGATATCTTTTTATAGATGAATTTTAAGTCAATAGCACTATCAGTCTTTATAATCCCTGCTAACTTTAAACTCTAAATTGCATTGGCAGTGTGTGACTACATAGCTAAGATTATCATCACTTTATCCACACATTAATATACAATATTATTTTTATAATTCCCTTTCTTATAGTACTTGGCCTTATGTGTATCACATTTTCCCTAAGATATGAGAAAATAGGAAGTGTCACAGATGTTATCTAAAAGTGTTCTTTTCTGGGTTTTGCAAATCTAGCATCTACTGTACTTTGTATAATATATTCACTTTTAAAAATCTGAAGCATAGGAATGCAGTATGCTGTATAAGCTGTTTTTTGACTTGGTGAATCAGTATATTAGGTGGTTATAGAAGTGAATGGGAGCGGTAGGATATCAGTGATGGCAACAAACAGAACTCTTAGGCTATTTTAGAAGGGTATTTAGGGTGAAGGGTATTTAGTTACTACTACTAGACTACTGGACTACTAGTCTTAATAGAAGGGTTTCCAAGGACCTCTGCTGTTCCCAGCTCCTAAGATCTGAAATTGGCCTGCAGTAAGGGAAAATGAAAACTCAAGTGCTAAATCCAGTGGAGATCCAGAGAAGATGGGTAGAGAACATGTCAGCAGTTTATAAATATTCTTCTAGAATTTTCAAATTCAAACATCATTTTAATGACAGAAGGTCCTATTAGACAGAATGTTTTATGGTTTTAGTATAGGTTGATTTTTGTTCAGATCCTGATTAGTATCACTTTAAAGTATAACTGAAAGAAATCAGACCCCTATCTTATGATACACACATACATAAATACACCCTCAAAATGGATTAAAGATTCAAGTGATTAAAAATCATAAAATTCTTATAATATAACAATGAAAAAATACCCCTCCCCCCAGAGAGAGGACTTAGCAATGAATTTTTGGGTAGAACACCAGAAGTACAAGCAACAGAATGAAAAGTAAACAAGTAGAACTACATCAAACTAAAAGACTTCTGCACAGCAAAAGAAAGGATCAACAAAATGAAAAAGACAACATACATAATGGAAAAAAATTTACAAAACATATATCAGAGAATGGGGTTAACATCCAACTCCTACAACTCAATAGAAAAACAAAAGGGAATTAAAAAAGAACCTGAACATTTTCTCAAAAAAGGTGTACAGATGGCCAACAGACACATGAAAAGCTGCTCAACATTACCAATCATAAGGGAAATGCAGATCAAAACCACAATGAAATATTACTTCAGGTCTTTTGGGATGGCTGTCATCAAAAAGACAAGGAATAAATACTGGTGAGGGTGTGGAGAAAAGGAAACACGAGTGTACTGTTTGTGGGACTATAAATTGATGCAGCCACTACAGAAAACCGAGATTTCTTGAGATTCCTCAAGCAATTAAAAATAGAGTTATGATATGATCCAGCAATTCTTCTGAGAATACATCCCAAAGAAGGGAATAAGAACTATTTCAAAGATATCTGCACCACCATGTTCATAGCCATCTTATAATATCCAAGATGTGGAAACAACCTAAGTGTCCACTGACAGATAAATGGATAAACCAGCTGTAGTATATATGTGATGGAATATTATTCAAATATAAAAAAAGAAAACTCTGCCATTTGTGACAACATGGATGGACCAGAAGGACATTATGCTAAGTAAAAGAAGTTCAAGAAAGAAGCACTATAATGAACTCACTTTTATGTAGAGTCAAAAAAAAATTCATACTCAGAAAAAAGGAAAGGGGAAGTCAGACGAAGGTGTTCAAATGGTATAAAATTTCAGTTATAAGTACTAGCAATGTACATACAACATAGCAACTATATTTTGGACTGCTATATGGTTTTTTCAAGAGTTGCTAAATTAAGAGCTCTCATTTCTCACAAGGAAAAGGTTTTTATATCTGAGATGGATGTTAACTTATTGTGATATTTCATAACATGTATAAAGCAAGTTATGCTATACACCTTAAATTTATGTAGTGCTATAGGTCAATTTTATCTCCATAAACCTAGAAAAAAGGTATAATTGTAGGACTTTTGCAATAACAAAATACTGCCTTTTCCAAAAATATAAGTTGAATTATTCAGTTTAGAGGGATAAGTTCCATGCTCTGTTGGCCGACCTTCTTGGGTAATACGATCCTTGGTCAAGTATCATTAATGAGAACAGAGATCATACACAGAGCTGCAAGATGGAGGAGGTCTTTATCCAATCTACTGGTGACATTTCTCATCAATAATGAGGCAATTAGTAAAGGAAGAAGAGACAACAACACAGTTGTGGCTTTTATGGAGGAAGGAACCCCAGCTGTTTGGATCGTTATGTATTATTAAAAAGGGTAGACTCTCTTAAAACATGAATGTAAAAAATGTTTGCCAAGGCCTCCCAGCCTGAAGGGAAAATAAGGTCATGATAACCATAAGGGAACAGAATCTGTGGAAACCCATAGCTTTCAAAACCCTCTCTGCTGGTTTAATGAATTCCTGGTAAGTCTTGAGAGTCTAGAAAACAACTGCCCTTTTCTTCCTACATTTAGTAATCACCTGTTCAGCTGATTCTAACACTGCTCAGATACATATGATTTGCTGCACTAATATTCTGTCCTTCTCCCAATGATGATGGTCATGGTGGGCTATTGATGTTGGCTTCCTAGATCGCTGGTCAATTCAGTAACCGCTTTTTAGTATACTACAGGAGTAGATGCACTAAAGTGGAGGTAAGTATACTTTTAGCTCACATTGCAATTTCTAGGCTCAAAGTAGGGCAGGTTTATATACATTTCTTCAGTCATTTCTAGATCACTTCAAAATTTTTTTGTTCCTCAACTCTTGGTCTTGAGCAAGAAGTTTTATATACAGTAGTTCATTCATATTTGTCCCTTCTTTACAATTCTAACAGGTGCTCTCATAAGTTTGTAGAGTCCATAGCCTTTACTCAGGATGACTTGTTTTTTATATAATACAATGCATGACAGATTAAGGGGTATTTGCTTTCCCTAAATTTTTGTGTCTATTTTGGGCTTGTAGTTATAGTCAATATAACCTCTTTTTCCATGAAAACATGACAAGTAGATAAATAAATAAATAAATATATATACACACACACATATACATCTTTAATATACAGATTTTATATTTTGTTCAGTAGTTTGATAAATTTATTAAAAACTTCTTGTATACTAGGTATTTTTCTAAATTCTGGAATTATAGTGAGTATTTGCCCTTGTGGATTTTGTGTTTTCATGTGGAAAGACAGCAAACAGGAGCACCAGGGTGGCTCAGTTGGTTGAATGTTTGCCTTTGGCTCAGGTCACAATCCCAGGTTCCTGGGATAGAGCCCAGAATTGGGCTCCCTGCTCAGCCCAGAACCCGCTTCTCCTCTGCCCCTCCCCCCATGCACGTGTGCCTTCTCTTTCTCTCTAAAATAAATAAAATCTTTTTTTTTTTTTAAGACAGCAAATGAATAGAAGATACCAAATAGCAGGAAGTACGGTGCAGAGAATTAGGATGATATGGTGATAAGTAATCAACTAAATAAAAATAAAAATAGTGAAAAGAAAAGAAAATAATGAATAATTACTGGGGTAGTGATAGTGGTTAGGAAAGGTCTTTTTGAAGAAAGGCAAAGTATCTGAAAGAAAATAAAGATCCCAAAATTTCATGGAAAACAGAACTTAAACCTAGGAGTAGGACTTTCAGCACAAATAGATAGAAAAGCATATGGGGAAGACAGAAACAGTGTTGAAGACCTTGAAATCACACCATCTAAGGCTCTTCCAGCACGCACAGTCAGGCCTCAGTAATAAATGCTTAAATGTCATTAGTATTTATTTGATAAATCTCAAATTTCATAATGTAACTTTTAATTGAAATATATCCTCAACTAAAGAAGTTGGTTTTAGCAGGCAGAGAAGGACAAAAACCTGCAAAGGAACAATTATTCAGACATGAAACTTAATGAGCAATATAGAGTTAGACTGGAACAGATCTTCGATGTGCTGAAAAAAAATCAGGTCCAGTGTAGAATTGTGAAGCCTGAGAAATGTCTACCAATAATTTTTTTCCATAAGAACTAAGGCAGAGAACTGACTGCCAACAGATTTTTATTAAATGAATATCTAAAACATACTTCAAAAAGGAAAATGATTTTTAAAATATGTAGATGCAAAAAGAATGGCAAATAAATCAAACATTGTATGACATGACAAGGTCTAATTCTTTCAGATTAAAAATGCAAAGAACTTAAATACTAGACAAAATTAACCTACAGGTTGGGAATAGTTTCACTATAGTTAAAAATGATATGGTTCTTGTATTGTTCATGTGGCAAACTGCAATATTAAACTTTTGATGGTAATATTTCAAAGGGTAGCCATAAAAAATAGAATTAGATGATACACTTCTCAAAGAGAAGGAAACATGGAATGAGAAAAAAAATCTAAGAAAGGTGAGAGAAGAAAAAGCATAGGAAAAAAATGTGACAGTACACAAAGATAGTACAAAACCAATTCAAACATATCAATGAATACAATAGAGTTCATTAGACAAGTTTACAAGTCAAAACACAAGTAAAGCAAAGGGGCACCTGGCTGGCTCAGTTGGAAGAGCATGCGACTCTTGATCTCAAGGTCATGAGTTTGACCCTCAGGTTGGGTGTAGAGATTAATAAGATAAACTTAAAAAAAATAAACTGAAGAAACATTTAAGACACACTATCACAAGGTGAAAAGTGAAAGGATATAAAGAACTGATCTAACTATATTAAGACAAAATATAGTATAAATACTATATTATAGTATAAATACTATATTAAGACAAAAGCATCAGCAGTGATAGAAAAGGTGGTTACAGGATATTAAAAAGTTTAATTCACCAGGAAAATAGAATTCTAAACTTATATGTACCTAATAAAAAAGAGTCAATGTATTTGCAAGAAATTTATGGAGGATAAATAAGCATATCACCATTATGAAGAACTTGAATACTCTGTCAAAGTCAAACAAATTATGAGTTGAACAACCTAACTGATAAACCTAAATCATATGTATAAAATCATTTACTCATCAACAGAGAACATATATTCAAGCACATGAAGAACTTTAAAAAGTTAGGAGAGAAAACAGGGAAAGATGGTAGAGTAAGGGAATCCTGAACTTCTCCCATAGACACATTCAGGCAACAACTACATGTAACATAACTCACTTTGAAAATGATCTGGTATTAACAAAACTCCTTTCCCACAGCCAGAGACATAAATAAGGCATATTGGTAAGGATAGAAAAAGTAGAGATGAGGTCAGGAGCCAAGTCCCCAGTGTGGTATCGCACAAGTAGGAATTGGATTACAGATGAGGAGGAACAAGAAGATAAAGCACCATCCTGGACACTTCTGGTCCTGGCATCCTGAACTAGGAAGATGAACCAACCCCCTACCTCATTTGTCTGTATTTGGAAAAAAAATCTGTAGGGTTTAGCTGCATAAGATTTAAAAATCAGTAGGACTCAGCTCTAGGAGAGCCGGAGAGGTATAGGAAACCAAGTCTATGCTCTTAAAGAGCTAACATACTATATCACTTGGCCTGAGACCCAACACAGAAGCAGCTGTTTAAAAAGCACCTGGGGTCTATGTGAAGGGTATTTGTTAACTAATTTTAGGACATGTACCAGAGGCAGGAATCTATAGAAATTTTCTCCAGGAATGAAAGTGCTAGTGGATATCATTTTCCTTGCTCTTTTTCAAGCTAAGTGGCTACACACTTCTAGGAACCAGTTCTGACACTATCTATCTTGCTAGCACCACTTGCCTGTCTCATTATTCTCCTGAAGACTTGCCCTACATAAAGCACCTACTCTGGCAGATATCCCTCCCAGAACAGCTCCTTCCATGCCATACTTGGCAGGCAGCCTTATTCAGGACCAGCATCTCTCTGTCCCGATATTCCTGGGGGGCTATGGGAGGGGAGATAACCCCACTCACCAGCATGCTGGCAGTAGCTATAGTTGAGCCTCTCATCCACCACACAAAGAAGACTTGTCTGCCAGTGCACATGTAGCCATTGCATCCAGTCATTGCAAATAGCTGGGCTGAGGGTCAGCCCTGCCAACCAGCATGCCCACAGCAGTTCTGGTCTACCCAAAACAAGAAAGAACACAGGAGACAACTCTGAAGCACCTGGCTCTGGTGACTAGGGGCGACTGCTCTATTGGGCATCACAGGACATCTTCTACATAAGGCCACTGCTTTCAATACCAGAAAACATAGCCAATGTACCTAGTACATAGTAACACAGACACAACATGGAGATCGGAATATGATCCAAAAAAAGATCATACAAAACCACACAAAAAGAGCTAAATAAAATGGAGACCTGATAAAGTGTTCAAAATAATGGTCATGAAGATACTGGATTTTAAGAATGGATGAACTCAGTGAGAACTTAAAGGTAACACATCAGAGCTGAATAATTGAAATAAATACACTGGAGGAAATCATTAGATAGAAGATGCAGAAAAAGGAACCAGTGATCTGGAAGATAGTGTAGTAGAAAGCAATCTAGCTGAATAGAAAGAAGAAAAAAAATGAAGATACGTGAAGGGATCTATGCAACAACATCAAGCATGGTAACATTTGTATTACAGGCATCTCAGAAGGAGAGAAAGGAGAAGACCTCAAGAAACAGCTAAAAACTTCCTTAACCTAGACAAGAAAACACAGTACCTCAAATAAGGTGAGCCAAAAGAGGTCTACACCAAAATATGAAGTAATTAAATGGCAAAAAATTAAAGCGATCATTTTAAAAGCAGCAAGAGAAAAGCAATCAATTACACAAAAGGGAAACCCTATAAAGCAGTCAGCTTATTTTTTCAACAGAAATTTTGGAGGCCAGAATAAAATGCCATGATATATTCAAAGTGCTGAAAGGAAAAAAACCTAGAACCAAGAATACTTTACCAAGGAAGGTTAGCATTCAGAATTGAAAGATAAAAAGTTTCCTAGACAGAAGCTGAAGGCATTTATCACCACTAAACCAGCCTTACAAGAGGAAATGTTAAAGGGAATTCTTTCAGTGGAGAAGAAGAGGCCATAGTTAGAAGTACAAGAATTATGTAAGGAAAAAATTTTGTCACCAAAAAGCAAATATATAATAAGTGGTAGATCACTATAAAGCTAGTATATAGGCTAAAAGACAAGTAGGGAAAAAATATCTAAACTGTTAAGGGATTCACAAAATAGAGGCCAAATATGGCATGATGTATATAAAATATGGAAGGAAGAGCAAACAATGTGAACTACCATATATAATGGATATTATAAGCCTCACTGTAACCACAGATCTAAGACCTGTGATAGATACACAAAGTAAGAAGAAAATAATTCAAGATTAAAAAAAAAATCAATTACCACAAGAGAAGAGAACAAAAGGAAAAGAGCTACAGGAAACTAGGAAACAATTAAGTGGAAAGTACATATAGCTATCAATAACTACTTTAAACGTATGTAGACTAAATGCTCCAAAACAAAACATGTTTGGTGACTGAATGGATTAAAAAAGAGAAAGGGAGAGAGAGAGAGAGAGAGGCCTATCTTATATGCTGCCTAGAAGAGACTCACTTCAGGCCTAGAAATATACAGACTGAAAGTGAAGGGATAGAAAAATATTGCATGCAAATAGAAGCAAAAAAAATTTCAGGTAGCAATACTTCTAGCAAACAAAATAGATTTTAATAAAAAGACTATAAAGGGACAATGAAGAGCATTACATAATGATAAAGAAACCAATCTAACAAGAGGATAGAATTACTGTAGATATCTATGCACCCAACATTGGAGCACTTAAATACATAAAGCTAATGTCAAAACAGAGAAATTGACAGTTAATGCTTAAGAGGATTTTAATCTTAGATTTATTGAGACTTTTTTTTTATCCGAACAGGTGATCTATCCTGAAGAATGTTCCATATACACTTGAAGGTGTCCTCCTCTATTAGACAGAATGTTCTGTATATATGTTAATCCATCTGGTCTAGGGTATGTTTCAAAGCCACTCTTCCTTATTGTCTATATGAATGATCTAGCCATTGATGTGACTATGGGGTTAAAACCACCTATTTTATTACTGTCAATTTCTTTTTTTAATTATATTCTGTTAGCTACTGTATAGTACATTATATATATCTACATTGTATTACATATGTAGTACATATGTATATATGGTGTGTGTGTGTATGTATATACATACACACACATATATGTGTGTGTGTGTGTGTGTATACACACATACATAGACTGATATATATACCAAAGATACTACCAAAAAATTTACAGACCAATATCCAAAATGGACATATATACAAAAATCCTTAAAATATTAGCAAACTGAATTGAAAAATGTTGTGATCATTCACCACAATCAGGTGGAATTTATTCCGAGGACGTTTATTCCGAGGATGCAAAGATAGTTTGATATTTACAAAGTCAATGGGCTGTAACACTTTAACAAAATGTAGGATAAAAATTACATATCTCAATATATGCAGGAAAAAAGTACTTGACAAAATTCAACATTCATGGGCGCCTGGGTGGCTCAGTGGGTTAAAGCCTCTGCCTTTGGCTCAGGTTATGATCCCAGGTCCTGGGATCAAGCCCCGTATCAGGCTCTCTCTGCTTGGTGGGGAGCCTGTTTCCCGACCTCCCTTCTCTCTGCCTGCTTCTCTGCCTACTTGTGGTCTCTGTCTGTCAAATAAATAAATAAAATATTTAAAAACATTCAACATTCATTCATGATAAAGCTTAAAGTGGGTATAGAAAAGAATATACCTCAATGTGGTAAAGGCCATTTATAAGAAACCAGCTATCATCATACACAATGAAAAGCTGAAAGCTTTTCTTCTAAGATAAGAATGAGACCAGGATATTCATTTACCACTTTCAACATAGTACTGGAAGTCCAAACCATATAAATACAACAAAAATTAAAAGGCAAAGGCATCTAAATCAGTAAGGAAGTAAAATGGTCACTATTTGCAAATGACCTGAAACTATGTAAAAGAGACCTTGAAGATGTCACAAGAAAATTATTAGAACTAATGAGCTAAATTCCATAAAGTTGTAGGATACAAAAATATACAGAAATTTGTTTTTATATACTAATAATGAGCTAGCAGAAATGAAATTCACTCTATTTACAGTTGCACCAAAAAGAATATATAGGTAAACTACAGGAGGTTAAAAATCTTTACTCTAAAAATAAGCTATTTATAAAGGACACTAAAGAGGACACAACAAATGAAAAGCTATACCATGCTCAGAGGTTGGAAGAATATTGTTAGAATGCCTATACTACTCAAAACAATCTACAGATTCAATTTAGCTCTTATCACTAAACCAATATTTTCACAAAACTAAAGCATAATCTTAAGATTTGTATGGAACCACAAAAGACCCCAAATAATCAAAACAATCTTAAGAATGACAAAGCTGGAGTTATTTCAATTCCAGATTTCAAACTTTACTACAAAGTTATGGTAATCAAGACAGTATTATTCTGGCTCAAAAACAGATCCATAGATCAATGGAACAGAATAGCGTCCAGAAGTGGACCCATGCAATTATGGTCAATTAATCTATCACAAAGAAAGCAAGAATATACAATGGGGAAAGACTATCTTTAATAAAAAAAAAAGTTGGAAAAACTAGACAACTATGTGCAAAAGATGAAAGCTGGACTACTTTCTCACCATATACAAAAATGAACTCAAAATGGATTGCAGACCTAATTTAAGACCTGAAACCATATAACTCCTAGAAGAAAACATAAGCAGTAAACTCGTGGACAAGCGGTAAACTCTTGGGCATCAGCCTTAGCAATATTTTTCAGGTTTGGTTTCCCCAGGTAAGGGAAACAGAAGCAAAAATAAGCTATTGAGACGCATCAAACCAAACAGCTTTTGTACAGTGAAGGAAAATATCAATAAACAAAAAGCACCCTACTGACTGAAGAGATTTGCAAATGATTACTCTAGTAAGATATCAATATCTAAAGTATACAAAGTTCTTTTACAACTCCAAAAAAAGGATCTATTTTAAGTTTTTATTTAAATTCCAGTGAGTTAATATACAACATAATATTAGCTTCACATGAACAATATAGTGATTCAACACTTTCGTACAATCCACTTGGTGCTCATCACAAGTGTACTCCTTAACTCTCATCGTGCAAAGGACATTATCTGATAAAGTGTTTGTATCCAAAATATATGTAGAACTTATAAAATTCAATCCCCTGAAAAGGAATAATTTTAAAAAGGGCATACAACATGAATAGACATTTTTCTTTTTTTTTAGACATTTTTCGAAATAATACATACAGATGGCCAACAGACACAGGAGAAGATGCTCAACATCACTGATCAGGGAAATATAAATCAAAACACAATGAAATATCACCTCACACTTATCACAATGGCTAAAATTAACACAGGAAGCAGAGGTTGGTGAGGATGTGGAGAAAGGAGAACCCTCTTGTACTGTTGGTAGGAAAGCAAAATGGTGCAGCAACTCTGGACAAAAGTATGAGATTTCTCAAAAAAGCTAAAAAGAGAACTACCGTCCAACCCAATATTACATTAGGATGTATTTACATAAAGAAATGACCTAATTTAAAAATGGGGAGATAACTTGAATAGACATTTTTTTGAAAAAGACATGCAGATGGCCAAATAAAATTTGCTCTGTATTACTAATCAGGGAAATGCAAGTTAAAACCACAAAGAGATATCATTCACACCAGTCAAAATGGCTTGTCTCAAAAAGACAAAAAGGAGATAAGTGCTGGCAAAAGTGTGGAGAAAGGGACACCTCGTGCACTGTCATGGGGATATAAATTGGTACAACCCATATGGAAAACAGTATGGAAGTTCCATAAAGAATTAAAAATAGAAATAACACACACCCCAGTAATTTTACTTCTGGATATTTACCCCCCCAAACACACACACACCAGATAAGTGAAAACACTGATTCAGAAAGTTATATTTGTCCCTACATTGATTTCAGCAGTATTTACAATAGCCAAGATATGGAAGCAGTCAGTGTCCAGTAGATGAAAGGATAAAGGAGTTGTGGTATACACACACATACGCACAGAGAGAAATATTACTCAGCCATAAAAAAGAATGAAATCTTACCATTTTCAACAATATAGATGTACCTAGAGAGTATTAGGCTAAGTGAAATTAAGTCAGAGAAAGACAAATGCCATATAAATTTCACTTACATGTGGCATCTAAGAAACAAACTAACCAAAACCAGAAACAGACTCAAATACAGAGAACTGGTGGTTATTAGAGTGGAGGGGAGTGGGAGAGGATAGGTGAAATAAATGAAAGGAATTAGGAAGTACAAACTTTGAGTTATAAAATGACATGCTGATGAGAAATACAGCAAGGGAATAAAGTCAGTAAGACTATAATACAGTTGTATGGTGAGATGATAACTATACTTTTTATAAATCACTATGTTGTACACCTGAAACTGGAATATGGAATCTATACCTCAATTAAAAATAAAAATAAGTTACAAAAATAAAGCATTATAATAGAAAATAACAGTTTTCTAGCTTTCAACATGAAACACTGACTGTCAATAAACAAAAAAATACTTATTAAGCTTAGTGTCAAACCTCAAAAACCTGATAGCATACAAACAGTTGTAACACAGTCTGTACTTAGTCCAACTAGGTTAAAAATTATTAAAATTGGAAATTAAGTCATACAGCTAATTCATAGATTAAGAAAATGATAAAATATAATACAGGCAACTGGATGGGGACAAAGTTACCACAGATCCATATCTATAGTATGTAGGCAAAGGAGTATATAGGGAGCAACATACAGTATAAATATCATAATATTTGGAAAAAAGGCTATCATTGAATGAATTAGATATATAAATTAAGAAAAAGAATATAATAAACCCAAGGATAAACCGAAGGACAGAATGATGACTACAGTAAAGAAAACTGGAGGAATTAGCAATGGCAAAAGTGATTTCTTATAAAAGACTAGGGGAACAAAACTCTAAAGAGATGGAGGTAAAAAAGAAAAGTTAAATGTTTTGGATTTTAAAAACTCATTAATTGAAGTAAAAATTTAAAATAAATTTCCACAGGCAAGTTAATAGAAAATGTTTGATAGAATAAAACTAGATGGATTACTAGAAAAACAATCCCAAAACAGATTGAAAGTAAAATATAAAGCTTGAATTGTCCTCTAGTCAGTAACTAATTGAATTTATAGTTATAAATCTTCCTATGAAGAAAAAAAACTGGGTTGAAATGGTCTTATAGACTAGTTTACCAAGGTTACAATGAAGAGATAATTCCCACAATCTTTTCCAGAGACTAGAAAAAAAAAATCCCAAGTCATTTAATGAGGTCAGTAAAACCTTGGTACCACAACTAGAAAAGTACACTATGAGAAAGGAGAATATTCTCTAGTCTCATAATAATGAGTCTGACCAGATATGTATAAAAAAGATAACCTATAATGAAGTTAGGTTTATTCAAGGAAAAAATAAATGCTTTAAAAATAAACCTATAGATTTCATTCACCATTTTTCAGACTAAAGAGAAAAACCAGAGGATCCTTTCAATGTGGTAAGTATTCCATAAAATTCAACATTCTATAATAAAAAAAAAAATCTTATCAAAGTTGAAATAGAGAACATCTTACCCAAACTTACATCAAATAGTTTTCTTAATGGTTAAAGGTTGGTATTCCCAGTGAAATCAAGAGCAAGACAAGAGTATCACCTCTTTTAGAGTTTTAATGAGGGTCCTAGCTAGCATATTAAGATAATAGATTTAAGGGGCACCTGCGTGGCTCAGTGGGTCAAAGCCTCTGCCTTCAGCTCAGGTCATTGTCTCGGGGTCCTGGGATTGAGCCCTGCATCAGGCGCTCTGCTCAGTGGCGAGCCTGCTTCCTCCTCTCTCCCTGCCTGCCTCTCTGACTACTTGTAATCTCTATCAAATAAATAAATAAAATCTTTAAAAAAAAGATAATAGATTTAAAATATGGATATTAGATTGAAACAACAGTACCCTTATTCCCAGGTCATTATTGTCAACTTGGAAAACCCAAATGAATCTGAAGACAAACTGTTAGAATTTGTAATGGAGTTTTGAAATGTTGGCTGTGTATAGTAAGCTGTACAAAAGTAAACTTCATTTCTAACAGAAAACAATTTATGAAAGTGTATCATTATAGGATAAATATGTATCCAAGGACAAACTTAAATATTGGTATTTCAGGTTTTTGCAAAGACAGTTATAAAATGGAAAATGTCTAAACTAAAAGAGAAAGCCATGCTTATGGAAAGATCCAATGCCAACAATGTGTCAATTTTCTGAAAATTTATCTTTAAGTACAATGCCATTTGGAATTTTTGAAATGTTTGTAAAAGCTTGACATATTTATTAGAAAATACATATGTAAGAGCAAGGTCAAAAGTTAGCCCACTCTCTCTAATGAAATGCATAAAATAGATTTACTCACTAGAAAGCAATGATTTTTGAATATGAAGAATCTGGTGTTAATACAGGGATAGGAACATTGAGCAATGGAATAGTGTAGAGAGATCACAGATCCATAAATTTATGATAATTTGATGTCTGATAGAAATGCCTTTATAGATCACTATAGAAATATATAACTATTCAAATTAATGGTGTGGAGATATTTATCTTTTTAGGGGCACTGAGCACATGGCACACACAAAACCATTCTCAAGTGGATAAAAATTTAAAACGAGAAAAGGAAAACTTTAAAATTCTCAAAGACTAACCTAAGGGCAACTATTTTTAGGAGTTCAGAATATGAAAGGTTTTTTAAGTTAACACATAAATCACTAAAGATCAATCAATTCCACACCTTTAAGTAGCTTTTCATCAAGGGACATCAAAAAGAGTGAAAAGAAGTCAAAACCTGAAGAATATATCAATAACTGAAAATGAATTGGCATCAACTATGTAAAGAAATGTTACAGGTTACTAAAAGTTAACAAAATTCCAATCATGATAAAAAGACACAAACAGACATTTCAAAGGGAAATCCTAAGAGAAAACTTTAAAATAGAAAAGCTTATGAAAAGATGTGTATCATTAGAAATCAGGAAAATGCAAATAAAATATACATGAGATACAACTTAACATCTACATTGCCAAAAATTTAAGCCAGGAGATTCCAGATGTTCTGCTATGGAAGAGCATATTGGCACAATCACTTGGAACATGGGTTTTTGCACATGCAACCAGCCAAGTCCACTTCTGGATATATAAACCTGAGAAACTCATTTATGTTCACCAAGGATACAGAATTTTTTTTTTATAGAAAAATTTGTAATAATGAAGGAAAACAATGCAAGTATCTATGGAGAGGAAAACAAATTTAATTATGCTGTATTCACCAAATATTATAAAGCAGTGAAAAAGAACAACCATACATAGGACATGATTTGATTGTAGAAAAAGGACTTTTAAAAGATGAAGTACAGTCTTATATCACCTTTGTGAAGTTCAAGCCAAGCAAGTATAGATTCATATATACATATACACATATACTAAAAGCATAAAAATAATGCACGTTAAACACAAAATTCAGAATAGTGGTTACATGGATGTGTTGGGAAGGAGTCCCTAGGTATTTTAACTATTTTGCTTCGCGATATGAATGTTATATACATTCTTACATATATATCAAATGTTACAAAATAAAGTTATCTAAACTCCGCTAAAAAAATAAGTTAGTAAAATGTTTAATGATTTTGAGGATAACTGATTATCAGTCTTCCTGAAATCCATTAATATCAGTTACAAACTGAATTCACCAACATGATCGCTAACTAAACAGAAACCCTCAGATACTTAATACAAATGATTTTAAGGTGCTTGAAATATAGTATAACCTGCTTGTGAGTAGCAACAGGAGAACCCAGTTGAATCATTAGCCCAATAGGCTCTCAATCTACCTTCACTGTTAAGATCCTGGGCAAATTTGGCGACATGTCTACCTTTGGATTTGTTTATGGACTGTGAAATTAGCATATGGATCTCCAGTGCTCCTCCAGATTTAAAAATAAAACTAGTACCATTCTCTGTATTTTAATGGATCTTTTCCTATTCTACTTTTATTTCTTTCTCTGGGCCACAGCAACCAGAGGGAAATACCTAAGAGCTGTGCTATTATCGAAGAGTGATCATTTCGCCTTTAGATTAAGGGATTCCAACCCTAGCTTGTAGTGCCCTTCCCTATTATAACCTGTGTGGTTCCAGCTTTTCTCTTGCATGGATCCTAGGTGGCTGTTGCCTTATTTCCAGGATTCTACTGTGACCACTCTCCTCTTGCAACTTATTCCTACCTCAAGAGGTCCAATCTTTCTAGGTGCCTTCTGAACTAGTACCTGCCAGTTTATTCTAAGGTTTCGTTCTTTGAATGGCCTGGAGTGAAAGTCTGTTATCCCCAAGTCCTTCAAAAATTGTATTCCAAGGGACACAGTGTGGTTCGGTTGTTTTAGCAGACTTTTGGTTTCGGCTGGAGTGTGATCTCAGGGTTGGGGGATGGAACCCTGCGTCTAGCTTCGTGCTCAGCACAGAAGATGCTTGGGGTTCTTTACCCCTTCTTCCCCCTCTGCCCCTCCGCCCACCACTCTCACATTCTCACGCTCACACTCTCATGCTTTCTCTAAAATAAAACCTTTTATTTCAATTTTTTTAAAATACAACCTTTTATAAAGTTGTATTCTATAGCTTGTTATACAAATTGGATTATTGGTGGGTTCACCAGAACTACCAGTTTCCTTGAGCTCTGTAACCAGTTAGACCACACCATTATAGGATTAGTTAGCCATTGCTAGGATAGTGCTGTATGAAAGCCTGCAAACTCTGTGGCTTACAACAAGCATTGAGTTTTCTTATTCATTTGTCTGCTTTAAGCTGTAGAGACATGGCTTCATGTTCTTCTTGGATTAGAGTACCCCAGGTATATTCTTTTCATAGCAGAGAATAGGAGTGCAAGGAGCCGAATCAAACACATTTATAGCCTTTAGTCATAGCCAGTTATACTGCACTGGCTAAAACAAGTCATATAGCAAAGTCCAAGATTAATGGGATGTGTGTGTGGGGTGGGATGGAGGGCATTCTCTTCCTATAATATACTGTAAGATCACATGAGCAAGTGAAGAAATGAGGATAATCCAGTTCACCAAAACACACACTGTAGGATACAAAAATCAAAATTAGATTCTTGCTTGGTTTACCTCTTTTTAACTATAGACAGAGAGGAGGAGGAGTTTAACTATATAACAGAAGGTGGGTCAGGAGATGGATTAAATAGGTGATGGGAATTAAGAAGTGCATTTGTGATGAGCATTGGGTGATGTATGGAAGTGTTAAGTCCCTTTATTACACACCTGAAACTAATATTACCTTGTATGTTTAGCTGGAGTTTAAGTAAACACTTAATGGGTTAAAAATCTTGAAATACCAAAAAGTTACATCTTTTTCAAAGCAGAGGTACAACTTTCAATCTCACTTCACATTTTGAGTTACAAACCATTACTAAGATTATATCAATAGAGACCCTAAATTTACATAAATTTGAGAGAATGTATAGTCAGCAGATAATCTAGACTGACAAATGGAAAAAAGTATATTCTCCTGCCATTCTGATAGTATTTGACCATCTAGAATGCAGCATGATGAACTTGGGGTCTCTCCAATGAAGATTAGTGGGAATGTGGTGAGAAGAGCTCCAACTTGGTGGAACCAGAGATTCTGAATTTTGGCCCCTAGTGACTGTCAAGTTTGAGGTACAAATTGCTTGAGTTCTCCAAAACACATGTTCTATTTTGTAAAATGGAGATAATAACTCACTGAGATATTGTGAGGATCTTCAGTTATGTAAAATGCTTATTATCTGATATTGGCACACAGGAAGTTGCACTTATAATTATGGAGGCATTTATAATAACATACTCTGAGAATTTTAGACTTTACTGCATGTTTTTAAAAAATAATTTAAGATTGCCAAGGTGCAATTTCACTTGAAAATAGGAGGATATCCTCTTAGGAACTCTTCAAAATCTATGATTCAATGATTCCAAAAAGCACATTATTTATTCATTTTAGAAAACCATTGCCACACTGCTACATACTTTCAGATGTGCAAATAAAAGGGATCCCAGCTGGTTGCTTTATTTTCAAACAACTACAAAGGAAACAGTAGAATTTTGGCTTCTTGGAATTTTCCTTTGAAAATTTTCACAACCATGTGTGGTTGGAATCTGGCATTTATCTTTTGCTTCCATTCTGGAAATTTATACAGCTCTCTAGAATTTGGTTTGGTTCACATAACTTTTCAATTCTTGGTCATAGTGTTCCCCTTGTATAATTTCCTTCCAGTGTGAAAAACCCATATACCATGATGTGTCTACACAGCAAGACTTTAAGCATAGTAATTGCCCATGGATAGAAGAGTTCATATAACCAGATCTCTCATGAATAAGGAAATCAAAAATTTACATAAAAGATAATCTTATGTGAATGACCAAGCCTGAATGTATAGGATGTAATAGTCAAATGTATTTTGTAACCTTTCACTTATAAGCATAAAATAGATCATATAGCTCATACAAAGAAAAAAATACCCATTTCCAAGTGTCCACATGAATGTTACCAATTTTTAAAACTTCAAAACCTTGTTTTAAGGACCTTCAAAACTACTCTTTAAAATCATCTAGGTGATATGAGTGGACATTTATATCCTTCCCATGTCAGTCCTTTATTGAATCCAGGACAGCTTCCCTATCTATACTTTTGGAAAAGTGATTCTAAGAAGGTTATATATTAAAAAATTAATTTTTTTTGGCTTAAAAAAGATTAAAGGTTAACCTTCTCTGTCTTTATTGGAAGTTTTCCCTGGTTCTTTGCCTCTGTTTTTTTTTTTTATAATTTTATTTTTTATAAACATATATATATATATATATTTTTTTTCCCCCAGGGGTACAGGTCTGTGAATCTCCACTTTTACAAACTTCACAGCACTCACCATAGCACATACCCTACCCAATGTCCATAACCCCCCCCCCAAACCCCCTCTGCCCAACAACCCTCAGTTTGTTTTGTGAGATTAAGAGTCACTTATGGTTTGTCTCCCTCCCAATCCCAACTTGTTTCATTTACTCTTCTCCTACCACATTAACCCCCCATGTTGCATCTCCTCTCCCTCATATCAGGGAGATCATATGATAGTTGTCTTTCTCTGATTGACTTATTTCGCTAAGCATGATACCCTCTAGTTCCATCCACGTCGTCGCAAATGGCAAGATTTCATTTCTTTTGATGGCTGCATAGTATTCCATTGTATATATATACCACATCTTCTTTATCCATTCGTCTGTTGATGGACATCTAGGTTCTTTCCATAGTTTGGCTATTGTAGACATTGCTGCTATAAACATTCGGGTGCACGTGCCCCTTCGGATCACTATGTTTGTATCTTTAGGGTAAATACCCAGCAGTGCAATTGCTGGGTCATAGGGTAGTTCTATTTTCAACATTTTGAGGAACCTCCATGCTGTTTTCCAGAGTGGTTGCACCAGCTTGCATTCCGACAAACAGTGTAGGAGGGTTCCCCTTTCTCCGCATCCTCGCCAGCATCTGTCATTTCCGGACTTGTTAATTTTAGCCATTCTGACTGGTGTGAGGTGGTATCTCATTGTGGTTTTGATTTGTATTTCCCTGATGCCGAGTGATATGGAGCACTTTTTCATGTGTCTGTTGGCCATCTGGATGTCTTCTTTGCAGAAATGTCTGTTCATGTCTTCTGCCCATTTCTTGATTGGATTATTTGTTCTTTGGGTGTTGAGTTTGCTAAGTTCTTTATAGATTTTGGACACTAGCCCTTTATCTGATATGTCGTTTGCAAATATCTTCTCCCATTCTGTCAGTTGTCTTTTGGTTTTGTGAACTGTTTCCTTTGCTGTGCAAAAGCTTTTGATCTTGATGAAATCCCAATAGTTCATTTTTGCCTTGCTTCCCTTGCCTTTGGCGATGTTCCTAGGAAGATGTTCCTGCGGCTGAGGTCAAAGAGGTTGCTGCCTGTGTTCTCCTCAAGGATTTTGATGGATTCCTTTCTCACATTGAGGTCCTTCATCCATTTTGAGTCTATTTTCGTGTGTGGTGTAAGGAAATGATCCAATTTCATTTTTCTGCATGTGGCTGTCCAATTTTCCCAACACCATTTATTGAAGAGGCTGTCTTTTTTCCATTGGACATTCTTTCCTGCTTTGTCGAAGATTAGTTGACCATAGAGTTGAGGGTCTATTTCTGGGCTCTCTATTCTGTTCCATTGATCTATGTGTCTGTTTTTGTGCCAGTACCATGCTGTCTTGATGATGACAGCTTTGTAATAGAGCTTGAAGTCCGGAATTGTGATGCCACCAACTCTGGCTTTCTTTTTCAATATTCCTTTGGCTATTCGCAGTCTTTTCTGGTTCCATATAAATTTTAGGATTATTTGTTCCATTTCTTTGAAAAAAATGGATGGTACTTTGATAGGAATTGCATTAAATGTGTAGATTGCTTTAGGTAGCATAGACATTTTCACAATATTTATTCTTCCAATCCAGGAGCATGGAACATTTTTCCATTTCTTTGTGTCTTCCTCAATTTCTTTCATGAGTACTTTATAGTTTTCTGAGTATAGATTCTTAGTCTCTTTGGTTAGGTTTATTCCTAGGTATCTTATAGTTTTGGGTGCAATTGTAAATGGGATGGACTCCTTAATTTCTCTTTCTTCTGTCTTGTTGTTGGTGTAGAGAAATGCAACTGATTTCTGTGTATTGATTTTATATCCTGACACATTACTGAATTCCTGTACAAGTTCTAGCAGTTTTGGAGTGGAGTCTTTTGGGTTTTCCACATATAGTATCATATCATCTGTGAAGAGTGATAGTTTGACTTCTTCTTTGCCGATTTGGATGCCTTTAATTTCTTTTTGTTGTCTGATTGCTGAGGCTAGGACTTCTAGTACTATGTTGAATAGCAGTGGTGATAACGGACATCCCTGCCGTGTTCCTGACCATAGCGGAAAAGCTTTCAGTTTTTCTCCATTGAGAATGATATTTGCGATGGGTTTTTCATAGATGGCTTTGATAATATTGAGGTATGTGCCCTCTATCCCTACACTTTGAAGAGTTTTGATCAGGAAGGAATGCTGTACTTTGTCAAATGCTTTTTCAGCATCTATGGAGAGTATCATATGGTTCCTGTTCTTTCTTTTATTAATGTGTTGTATCACATTGATTGATTTGCGGATGTTGAACCAACCTTGCAGCCCTGGAATAAATCCCACTTGGTCGTGGTGAATAATCCTTTTAATGTACTGTTGAATCCTATTGGCTAGTATTTTGGTGAGAATTTTTGCATCTGTGTTCATCAAGGATATTGGTCTGTAGTTCTCTTTTTTGATGGGATCCTTGTCTGGTTTGGGGATCAAGGTGATGCTGGCCTCATAAAATGAGTTTGGAAGTTTTCCTTCCATTTCTATTTTTTGGAACAGTCTCAGGAGAATAGGAATTAGTTCTTCTTTAAATGTTTGGTAGAATTCCCCCGGGAAGCCATCTGGCCCTGGGCTTTTGTTTGTTTGGAGATTTTTGATGACTGTTTCAATCTCCTTACTGGTTATGGGTCTGTTCAGGCTTTCTATTTCTTCCTGGTTCAGTTGTGGTAGTTTATATGTCTCTAGGAATGCATCCATTTCTTCCAGATTGTCAAATTTGTTGGCATAGTGTTGCTCATAATATGTTCTTATAATTGTCTGTATTTCTTTGGTGTTAGTTGTGATCTCTCCTCTTTCATTCATGATTTTATTTATTTGGGTCGTTTCTCTTTTCTTTTTGATAAGTCTGGCCAGGGGCTTATCAATCTTATTAATTCTTTCAAAGAACCAGCTCCTAGTTTCATTGATTTGTTCTATTGTTTTTTTGGTTTCTATTTCATTAATTTCTGCTCTGATCTTTATGATTTCTCTTCTCCTGCTGGGTTTAGGGTTTCTTTCTTGTTCTTTCTCCAGCTCCTTTAGGTGTAGGGTTAGGTTGTGTACCTGAGACCTTTCTTGTTTCTTGAGAAAGGCTTGTACCGCTATATATTTTCCTCTCAGGACTGCCTTTGTTGTGTCCCACAGATTTTGAACTGTTGTATTTTCATTATCATTTGTTTCCATGAATTTTTTCAATTCTTCTTTAATTTCCTGGTTGACCCATTCATTCTTTAGAAGGATGCTGTTTAGTCGCCATTATTTGGGTTCTTTCCAAATTTCCTCTTGTGATTGAGTTCTTGCTTCAGAGCATTGTGGTCTGAAAATATGCAGGGAATGATCCCAATTTTTTGATAACAGTTAAGACCTGATTTAGAACCAAGGATGTGATCTATTCTGGAGAATGTTCCATGTGCACTAGAGAAGAATGTGTATTCTGTTGCTTTGGGATGAAATGTTCTGAATATATCTGTGATGTCCATCTGATCCAGTGTGTCATTTAAGGCCTTTATTTCCTTGTTGATCTTTTGCTTGGATGATCTGTCCATTTCAGTGAGGGGAGTGTTAAAGTCCCCTACTATTATTGTATGATTGTCGATGTGTTTCTTTGATTTTGTTATTAATTGGTTTATATAGTTGGCTGCTCCCACGTTAGGGGCATAGATATTTACAATTGTTAGATCTTCTTGTTGGACAGATCCTTTGAGTATGATATAGTGTCCATCTTCATCTCTTATTATAGTCTTTGGTTTAAAATCTAAGTGATCTGATATAAGGATTGCCACTCCTGCTTTCTTCTGATGTCCATTAGCATGGTAAATTCTTTTCCACCCCCTCACTTTAAATCTGAAAGTGTCTTCGGGTTTCAAATGAGTTTCTTGTAGGCAACATATAGATGGGTTTTGTTTTTTTATCCATTCTGATGCCCTGTGTCTTTTGATTGGGGCATTTAGCCCATTAACATTCAGGGTAACTATTGAGAGATATGAATTTAGTGCCATTGTATTGCCTGTAAGGTGACTGCTATTGTATATTGTTTCTGTTCCTTTCTGATCTACTACTTTTAGGTTCTCTCTTTACTTAGAGGACCCCTTTCAATATTTCCTGTAGAGCTGGCTTGGTGTTTGCAAGTTCTTTCAGTTTTTGTTTGTCCTGGAAGCTTTTAATCTCTCCTTCTATTTTCAATGATAGCCTAGCTGGATAGAGTATTCTTGGCTGCATGTTTTTCTCGTTTAGTACTCTGAATATATCATGCCAGCTCTTTCTGGCCTGCCAGGTCTCTGTGGATAAGTCTGCTGCCAATCTAATATTTTTACCATCGTATGTTACAGACTTCTTCTCCCGGGCTGCTTTCAGGATTTTCTCTTTGTCACTAAGACTTATAAATTTGACTATTAGGTGACGGGGTGTGGACCTATTCTTATTGATTTTGAGTGGGGTTCTCTGAACCTCCTGGATTTTGATGCTTGTTCCCTTTGCCATATTGGGGAAATTCTCTCCAATAATTCTCTCCAATATACCTTCTGCTCCCCTCTCTCTTTCTTCTTCTTCTGGAATCCCAATTATTCTAATGTTGTTTCGTCTTATGGTGTCACTTATCTCTCGAATTCTGCCCTCGTGGTCCAGTAGTTGTTTGTCCCTCTTTTGTTCAGCTTCCTTATTCTCTGTCATTTGGTCTTCTATATCGCTAATTCTTTCTTCTGCCTCATTTATCCTAGCAGTGAGAGCCTCCATTTTTTATTGCACCTCATTAATAGTTTTTTTTATTTCAACTTGATTAGATTTTAGTTCTTTTATTTCTCCAGAAAGGGCTTTTATATCTCCCAAGAGGGTTTCTCTAATATCTTCCATGCCTTTTTCGAGCCCAGCTAGAACCTTGAGAATAGTCATTCTGAACTCTAAATCTGACATATTACCAATGTCTGTATTGATTAGGTCCTTAGCCTTTGGTACTGCCTCTTGTTCTTTTTGTGGTAAATTTTTCTGCCTTGTCATTTTGTCCAGATAAGAGTATATGAAGGAGTAAGTAAAATACTAAAAGGGTGGCAACAACCCCAGGAAAATATGCTTT